>NC_056746.1:221551661-221596661 GCF_019279795.1 Protopterus annectens
GAGTATGCTGTATAAGAAATAAAATAAAAATGCTAGAGATGCTTATGGATAGCAGCCTTCTGTATACACTAACTGATGGCTTGCGTTTGTAGTCTGCGAAACTATAGCTCAGTGAGGGAAGTCCAAGAGGCCAAAGATGCATCACTTGTGCTATTTTCATAGACAGCTGCTACTCGTTTTTACTCTAACAGTACATTTTTTTTGTTGAAGAGCTGATCTTTTTTTTTTTTTTTTTTTTTTTTTTTTTTTTAAAACATCTGTACTTTCCAGGTAGATGAAAGCCTGCACGAACCTTTGCTGTTTAGAGTACCATGCCATACGTTACTTGCTTCATTTATTTTTTTTCTCATGAAGTATTAGTAGTTAATGCACAAGTATCCATTTTTATGGTTTACCAAGAGTTTGGTTTGTGAATTATCGAGTTTTCAGTTAGAAGTTAATGGAAGCACTGGTACTTGCGTATTATCGCAACCATATTGCTAAGCGGCATGATTTGTAATGTTTTCGCAAAACGGTGTGCGGTTACTTTACAAGGGGTGTGTAAACTGTTAAGTATTTGGTCAGATATTTTGTTTACATAGGAAGATGAATAATGCCACAATTTCTGTTCCCAGTGAGTATCCCTTCCCGAGCTATATAGATGAGTGTCGCAGCACAGTCGTCGGTAATGTTAAGACTGATGAAGCTCATCACATTCCCAACAATACTACCGTCCCTTTTCAAAGCCCTGTACGTGGCAATACAGGAATGTCTGTGTGTTACATTTGGGAGACATTTCTGGGAATTTTTTACAATTTACAGCCACTGTTGTTTATATTGTAACTGGGTGATCGGAGTCAACAAGTTCAGATAAACAGTAATCTATCTGTGAAACGGGATAAAGTGTAATGGGCTTTGCACAGGAGTTCTGCTGGGGAGAAAGGCTGCTTTCCCTGAGGAATCACTTGCCCATTATTCAGTATTCCTTCCAGGCACCCTGGCTTTTCATGATTACTGACCATGCAAACTTGGACGGAATATTACTTTGTAACTTCTCTTTGCTGAGGTTGCAAAGAGAGAATGTATGATTTCTAATGCAGTGTACTATTGCAGAGTTCAAAGAAGTAATGAGGCATGTCACCAACAAGCAGAAAATTTGACTGTCTCTCATTTTCCTGCTACATACCCACTGTGACACAGTAGTACTTAGGTGTGTACACACCCTTTTTAAGATTAATACGTGTTTTTGGGAAAGCATAAGGAATTCTGCCACTTCGCAATCTGGTTGCGATAATACATAAGTACCGAAGCACTTTTTTTTACTAA
This sequence comes from Protopterus annectens, assembly GCF_019279795.1. Classification (NCBI taxonomy): domain Eukaryota; kingdom Metazoa; phylum Chordata; order Ceratodontiformes; family Protopteridae; genus Protopterus; species Protopterus annectens. The sequence continues at coordinate 221,552,967 of NC_056746.1, forward strand.
GTATTTTGGCATCAAGAGAATTCAGATTTGCAGACTTTGCAGTTGTTCAGTTATTGAGAGAGCTTTAAGAGTTTTGGTGTGATTACTTGAGTTTAGAGTTAGAATTTAAAAGTGGAAGATAAAGAAGTCTCAGTTACAAAGAGGTTTTGTGTTGGCCCAAGATTATGTCAGATGGCTACCAGTGAGAAAAGGTGTTTTCATTGTTTTTGTTCTCTTCTGCTCCTACCCAGTAGAATTTTGTCATAAGAGGTGTAGATTGCAGCAGTTGCAGTTCTAATAAGTAATCTGTTTTATTTTTTTACTATCTGGAACACTTCTTCCAATCTGAGGTTTGCAGGATCAGCACTGCTGTGTAACATTCTCAGGTTTAAATTGTAATTGCTACTATCTGGACTGCTGCTTGGTAGCTATTAATCTAACTTCATCCACTCATCTGAAATGTTTATGGTGCTTGCTGCTTTTTTGGTGAGGGACAAGGCATTTATTCAGTTTCCCTGTTAATTCTTTGAAGGACAAGGGAAGTAATTTTCTTTGAAACCTTAACTGTTTTGGATATACCTCAAGAACTGCATTATTTTGCAATGTTGCCAGTTTGTAACTTTCGTTACTGTTTGCCTTAATTTGGGGACAGACTTGGGGAAGTGACATTTGTAGACTTCCAGGCAGTATTGGTATTTATTATTTGCTGCTACTACCAGTAAGTGATTGATAAACTTTATCTTATTTAATGCTTTGTTACATTAAGTTGGGTTTCTTAATTCTGTTAGGCATTGTGACAGATTTTTAATAAAATTTACAGTATTACAGTTGTGTTATATTTACATGCGATTTCTCAAATATGTTTAAGCTGTAAGAGTGGTTGGGACATAAGCATTATGATAAACTTGAACTTGATTAATTGAGTTTGGAGTTGCAGAGTTTGCAGGTGGGCATTTAAGGAATCTAATCTCACTGTAGATGCTCTAGACTGTTTCTTCCTCATTGCCTATTCCAGTAGTGCTGTACTGTTAGCTGTTTCAAAGTGAAGAAATGAGAAGAAACTAAGAGTGGAGGGGAAATTACCATTTATTTGCACATATCCTAAATAAGAATTATGCAGCCAAAGATGCATCATTTGCAGAAAGAAAGATAAACCCATCTGTCTTGTCCTTAACAGCTAGGTTGTAGAACTGAGATATTTTTTATTTTGGTCCCTGCTGCTAGTGAACTGTCAGCCTTGTTTGCGATCCATTGACCCATGTGTTCCTCAGTGAGCAAGAACCATTCTTAGCCTGTAAGTTTCTGAGGTGTTCCAATCACAGAAGCCATCATTTTGAGATTAATCAGTGCTTTTCTGCTTATGGCTTTAAACCCATGCCTTGGTAACTGATGTGCGCACTGCAGAAGGCCTTGCTATGCCTTCCCCCATGTGCTTGTACTTTCACAAAATATGCTGCAAGGGGGAACCATCCCCACTTTGTGGCTATATTCATTGCCTGCAAGCTTTCCGTTGTGTGGTGCCAGTTTGCCAACCAGGACTGCTACTTCCTTTCAGAATAAGCGAGCTGTAATCAACCAGTCTCCTCTACCTTCTCTCACCCAGTTGTTCCAAGCTGCAAGTTGAGCTTATATCATCTGGGTTGTAGTTATAATTTTATTCCTGTGTGCCACAGAACCAATGTGGAGGTTGTCTGATGGGGAAGTTGTTGGACGGGATGGAGTAATCCATCTTTGTCGGAGACTTTGCTGCGGCAGGAACTAGGCACTGGCTGGGTACAAACGGGATTGAATGTGAGACTGTGGGGTTTTCATGGTGTTCCTGACACATTGTGGTGTCTTTGCTTCTGATTAAGGGAGGAAACAGAACAGGAGAGAAACTCATTGCAACTACTGTACCATGGCTGAAAGTGTAGTTCACTTTCCATACCCATCTCCATTTCTGCTTGCTGTACTGACACTTGAGTGAACTAGTCTGACTTTCCTTCTGAGAAGAACCTTACTTGTCTGGATTGACCCCCGAGAGTAAGCAGAGTGTCTGTAATGAGAAATACTGAGAAAGGTAAGCAACGGAGAGTGTGGGGAGATCTGGAAAGTTAAGTGGAATCTAGGGTTTTGGGTGTCCTAACAAGATTGAAGTGTAAAGAATATAGTGCGTTTCTTTGTTTTACAAATTTTGCATCTCAACTATAGAATATAACAATATGTAATGAAACCAATGACTCTGGTGGAACTTAAATCTAGGCATATCTTTAACAGATTAGGTGACTGGCATGGCCACTATTTTTAAAGATGATCTCTCCAGGCTTAAGATTGTTTGATTTTTGTGCTTTGCTCAGTAAGCCATTGCAGCTGGTTGTGAGAGACAAACATGATGCCTTTTATTGACATAACATTAGAATTGTCAGCATTTATAGGTTCATAGGTAGGTACTAGGCTATCGGCCCTGGGGCCTGTACAAGCCCAGCCAAAAAGGTACCCTGGCTTTTGCACCCAAGAAAATTATTTTCCTGTGCCACTGTCGAGCAGAGCCACAGAAGTGATCCCCGGGGTGAATTTCCTATTTCCCATCCAATCATATAGGTTATGTTTTACACATGAAGGCATACTGTGCACCCCCCCCTCCCCCCCATCACCTTTTTTGGAAACCTTCATTTGGAGCTGATGACATTTAATGTAAAACTTTAAATGATAGGAAATATTTCTCCTGCTCTCCTTTTACTTGGAATTGTCTCCTACCTATATTTCCTTTTGTATCTGGACTAAAGACATTCAAAGAAGCAGAACTTAAGCATTTAACTGATGGAGTGGACTGTAATGATTCATGTGAGAAGACCGAATAATTTGTATGTTCTTCATTCTGTATTTTCTGGCTCTGCTCAGCCATACTGTTGTATTTATTTTATTGTGTTACTATGAAGTCTTCCTGCATATGCTTACCTATTCACTGCCAGAAGAAGGTTGTTGTGTCTTTTGGACTATCCCGGTTAGGAGTCACCACAGCGGAACTCCGGTCTGCTAATGTTTGGTAGTGGATTTTTACGTGCCGAGTTACCAGCCCTGATGCAGAACCTTCAATGAAGGCACGCCCATTCACGCATGCCTCCACACAGAAGATGCTCTATCTGAGATTGTTTCTGGAAAGTGAGACTGATTCATTAGGCTTTTGATATATTTTGTTCTCTGAGTGGAATCTAGGCTGTTCATGTGTTTTTTCCCATTGCTGGTTCAGTAGTAGCAGTTTTTACTTTAAATTACTGGATTTCTATTTCTGGAGCTTTGTACTTTACTTGTGATGTAGTTTAACAAGCTCTAGCTGAAAAGTGTACATGGATCTAGCCTACTCACCGAAAAATAAAATAAAATAATGGTGGAATGTCTAGTATACCACCAGAAAAAATATCATCTTTTAAGAGTAAGTATTGCATACATGGTTTGATCATTTCTGAAAAGTGACATGATTCATGCACCCACCAAAGCTACTAAAAAACAAATACTCTTTAAAAATAAATAAACGTTGAAAACCTTTCTTTCTGGAGGAGTAAATGTGCATCTCATGGGAACACCTTTCAGGGCAAAATCTTTTATAATCTGTCTGGAATCCAGGAAACCTACCTGTTAAAAATAGGTCCTCCCATATGCAAAACTGGTGAAAGTTAAGGCATTCTGAATGGTAGCTCCGGAGAATGATTGTGAGGATGAGTTGCAGATTTAGAAGGTTTTATTTTTCCCAGTAGGCTTTGTATTTTTTTTCTTTTCTGTTCTTGTCTATGACATCCACGTGTAGATTATGATTTAACACTTGTTTATCTCTGCTGTAGGGCTTTCTTGGCATCTTAGTTTGGTGTGGTGTGTGCCTTCCAGATGTGCATATTGACTTCTCAGGCATATGTGACCCAGGAAGGCCAACATTCTCTTTGTAGCAGGGGAATGTTAATAGTATTTGACTGCCAAAGTTGGAAGCAACTGAACGTACAGCATTTTTTTTTTACAGTGAATTATGAAATAGCTAGAATTTATATTGTCTGACCGAATGGACTTTGATTTTAAAGGCAGTATGAGCTTATGCAGGCATACATCTATGGTAAATTAAAACAGTTAAGTTTGACTTTAAAATCTTTGTACTTTCCAGGAAGTCATTCACTACATTAAAGCTACAGTAGACTCCCTGTTATCCGGCCATCAAATTTCTGCTGTAGTCCTAGCAAAAGACAACAGAGAAGAATAACATTTCCGCCTCCTCTGGACTAAATCATGACAGACATTTGAGTTTTAGACTTCATATTCATTGGTAATTGCATACTAACATAAATCCTGTTATTCTACCTGATTTATAACCTTTAAATATTATATTGTATGCTTTTTCTGATTTACCAGCCATTAGTTTATCGAGCCTAAAGTCCGGTTCCAGTGAGACCGGATAAGAGGGAGTCTATTGTAATTGTAGGGAGCACAAGGTAATTAGTTGTACCTGGTATTACATAGTGTCACTGAGGGTAGTTCATGTTTGATCCCTTTGAGAGTTTTGGTGCTTCATGATTTTCTGAATCTTTGATTCCTAAAGTTAGCTAGTTGCCTTACAGTCGAAGCTTATTAAAGAACATACTAAGTCGCATATTTTGTGAATAGCTACTGAATAATATTTTAATTCAAATTTGTAACATAGTCACAATACATAAAAAAACTGTAGATATTCACAATGTAACAAACATAATGAGAATTTCAGTCAGAAAAGTATTACAATGTCCTGGGTCTATTGAAAGTTTTTCCCTGAAGTAATATGGCAGTGTTGTCTTTGTTACAGAGCTATAGATATATTATTGACTACAAGATACTTACTAGATTCTGTTCTTGTAGTACTGAAGACAGACTAGGAAATCAAATCGTTTTTCAGCTCATTTAAATGATTGCCCTTTTAAAATTGGGCATGTATTTGAAAATTGTTTGAAATGGCCACCAAATGCTGTAAGCATGGAGAATCATCAGTATCCCTGTGATTAGTTCGAATAGTTTTAGATACCTGGAAGTGGGTTGTGTGCAGTTGCAGAGGTCAGTTAAATGTCCGTTTATTTATTTAATTACTCATTCATTTTTCAATACCTTCTTTATCAAATTTGGGATCATGTGGATGGGGGGGGGGGGGGCAGAACCTGTCAGAGTATTCAGTGAATGGTAGGCTGAAAGATTAGTCCTGGCTATGACATCAGTGTCTTGCAGTGCACATACATACACAGTTCTCTCTCTCTCCCTCTCACTCGCACATAGACTTTCTCTCTGTCTGATTTGTGTATGACAGATCTGTGAGCAGTTTCTTTGGGATGTGAAAGGAATCCAGAACACCTGACAAAAGCCTATGCAGAATCATTTTGTTTTGCTAATATTTATTTTGCAGATAGGGGAACTAGAATGCAAGAGCCACTTTTCAGCCATGACTGTTACAATAAAGAAGCAAAAATATACAGAGTAATTTTCCTCGTTACTGAGATGTATAGATGAGAATTTTCTCCATTCGCAACACCTTTGAAGTTCTATAAAATGAGAATTTTCTTTACAAGAGGTTTTCAAACAGTGCAGTTACAGGTTATGCTAAGTTTTATTTAAATAGTGATCGCTATGGTTTTACTGCATTTTCAGAACATTTAAATTTACTTTTTGTGAAAAAAATCTTCTCTTATGTCCAAGTGTTGTTTCCTTAACTGATTGCATGAAATCACCTTAAAGAGGGGTTGATCTGGCTAGGGAATAAGTTGATGTTCTTCGTGTTTCACTGTTGCAGTCATCACATTTGGGTTTTCTGCTTGCAGTAGCCCTCAGTCGGCCTGATTATCAAAGTCTTCGGTCTTGCGTCAGTTGCTGTCTCATCTTCCATGACGTCAGGTAGACAGGGGTATAAAGCATGCAGCCGACGCCATTACATCAGTCTTTTTTGCCATGCCCGAAGCAGAAGCAGTTCGCAAGTCCCGGTCGGCCAACTCCTGAAATTTTCATTTTCGAGTTTCAGAACCGAAGTCTTCAACTAAAGCTAAGTACCTCGTTGGGGAAACTTTTTCTTGCTCTAAACCGATGTCAGTAAAAGTCCATAATTGTATTTCTTGTGGAAAGCAAATACTTCATAAAGATAGTCATTCTTACTGTATTCCTTGCCTAGGCCCTGACCATGACGTTACCTCACTGTCGGTTTTGTGCCTTATTTAAACCACAAATTATTTGTTGTCGGTACATTTTCGCTTCTAAATATTTTGGTACTCGGTTCAATTATTCAGATATGTCTTCGGTAATCCACTCGATTACCAACATTCCGAAAAAACGCAAAGATAACGACAGAGACAGGCCGCCTAGGTCCAAAGCTGCCGATGACACTTCTCCTAAGCTAATTGCCAGTTCGCCGGTACTCAGTGAGGCGCTTTTGCAGCCCCTGATACCCGCTACTTCAGATTTGCAGGCCTCTACTGAGACCCATTCGGAGTCCGGTATGCCACGAGATGCTTCAACTGTGGAACCTGCGGATGTCTCTACCTTGGATGGGTTCGGAGCCGCTGTGCAGGCACCGGCTTTTGAGGGTGTATTCAGGCCTACTGACTTGCATATTAAACCAACGCCATCTTCTTCTTCTAGGCCTAAAACTCGAACCATGCCTAGGAAACTGACGCCCAGATTGCATGGTCAAGCCTCTATGCCTAAAAAATAAATAAGAATGGCTGAAGACCTTATCACTTTAATCAGGGGAAGCCAACCTTCCCCCTCTAAGAGACCTACGACTGAATTTGCTTATGATACTTCTGACCAGGATTCTGAAATTACTGTCTCCTCTGATGACCAGGATTTACCCTCATCTACCTATGAGGATTCTGATGCAGAAGACTCTATTCCATCTGCTTCTCCCCCAGAGGAGTTTTCTTTTGGTGAAACCTTGCATACTCTTAGGCAGCATTTTCACTGGGAAAGCCGGGATTACTCTGATTCTAGAAAGAGGCTTAGAGATTTCTTACTCCTGCCCCAACACAGGCCTTTAGCTATCCCTCCTGTGCTGGATATTTTTGACTATGCCTTTTTGGAATCTAGCTTGGCCCCTGACTCTCTACCTCCTGCTCCTAAAAAACCTGATAGATATTACAGGGTTCCTGATTCTCACAAGTTCCTTTTTAAAAATCATACTGCGGATCCAGAGACCATTTCACAGGGACCCAAGGGCATTAAGGCTACTACTGCCAAAAATCCTACCCCCACTGATAGAGATTCCAGGGCCCTGGATAGATGGGGTAAGAAGGTGTACAGCTCTGCAACCTTCAGGGCCTTAAATTGCCACTTTCATATATTAAAGTAGCAGCAGCATATTATTGGATTGCTTAAACAGAAAATGATGTTGATTCATGATTGTGCTGAAAGTAAGGATTTACAGGATTTAATGCATTCTGCTGAACTGGTTGGAAAACATACTTTGCAATGTGGTTTTGATTCACTAGAGGCATCTTGCAGGGCTGCTGTCACTGGGTCTGTACTTAGAAGGCATGCTTGGCTTAAGGAGCACTTTTTGCCAGATCATGTTAAAACTAAATTGCTGGATGCTCCCTTAAATCAGGACTGCCTGTTTGGCGACAAAGCAGAAGTTCTTAAAAAGATGGAGGAAAAAGCTAAATCTATGCAAACTGTTAAAAAATTTCTTACAAGTACTGCCTCTTAGATTTAGTAGGCATTGGCCCTCAGAAAATGGGTCTTTTCCCGCCTCTTCCAGGTCTTCTCAGTTCAAACCCAGAACAAGCAGAACACCCAGGTTTCAATCCCAGGGTATGCACAGGACTAAGCAGTGGGGGGCTCCCACTTCCAAATCAGGGAGTAGTAAGACTCCCCCCTATGGTAAGCTGTCTCAATGACTTAACTTTAAAACTTCCAAGCACTTCTCAACTGACTGCTCCTTTGGGGGAAAGATTACTCTGCAAGAAAAAAACTGGGAACTCATTACCCAGGACAAATTGGTATTAAACATAGTTTCCCAGGGATACAGATTTCACTTCAACACGTTACTAACCCCAAACGGTTGGCCAGATCTACCCCCAAATTAGTGGGCAGAGGCTCAAAAGCAAGTACTCTCTCTCTTAAGATTAAAGGGTATTCAGACTGTACCGGAGGAGGAAAAGTGACAAGATTTCTACTCAAGACTTTTCCTGGTACCCAGAAAAGACAACTCATGGCATCCTATCCTGGGTCTGTCTATCCTAAACACCTTTTTGGTGATTCCAAAATTCAAGATGCTAACTCTTAACCAGTTGCTTCCCATGATAGGCAAAGATGCCTGGTTGGCAACACTGGATTTAAAGGAAGCCTACCTGCACATCCCAATCAGGGAATCTTGCAGAAAATACCTACGCTTCAAAGAAGGCTGCATGCGCTACCAGTTATCTGCACTACCCTTTGGCTTATCTACTGCACCCAGGGTATTCACAAAGTGCTTAGCTGCAGTCATTGCATTTTGCAGGTAAAGAAATATTCAGATATACCCAAACCTGGACGATTGTCTAATTCAGGCAGAAAGCCAGGACATACTTCTGAATCATTTGGTATTTGTACAAAAGGTGTTAACTTGTCTGGGGTACACCATAAATGAAAAGAAATCGCATGTGGTACCCTGTCAACAAATTATATTCCTGGGAGCAAGCTTGAACACAACTTCCCAGATGGCTTTCCTTACGGCAGAGAAACAAATGCATTTGACAGCTTACTTCAAACTAGTGGCCACAAAAACCTTGCTTATCCGCAAGGCGAATACTGCAAGCCTTGGTGTTCATGGCCTTGTGCATTCTACTAATTCCATATGCAAGACTGCATATGAGGAAACCACGATGGTATCTAAAAAGCCTATGGTGTCAACATTCTCAGGATCTAGAAGCAAAGATTCCTATCCTACCTTGCCTATGGTTAGAATTCCTTTGGTGGGCAGAAGCCTGCCACCAAAACAAGGGACTACCATTCACTCTACCCCCTGCAGCCCAAAGCCTAACAGACGCATTAGACTATGCATAGGGGGCTCATCTGGCAGGGAAGTGCATTCAGGGCAAATGGAACCCAGGTCAGATGCACCTGCATATCAGTCAAAAAGAAATGTTGGCTGTACAGAATGCTCTGACAGGCTTCAAGGACCACATTCTTCCAGGACAATTAATGGTAAAGACGGACAATACCACTGTTATGTGGTACATAAGCTGGAGGGTACCCATTCTTACCCCTTCTGCAGACTAGCCTTGGCTCTGTGGAACACAGCCTTGAGCTACCAAGTGCATCTACAGGCTTAATTCCTACCAGGAAAACTAAATACACTGGCAGACGAACTAAGCAGAATCTCATGGACCCACACGAGTGGAAACTAGAACCAAGAATTTTCAACATGTTGATCAACAAATGGGGGATCCCAGATATAGACCCGTTTGCCTCCCCCAGAACTACCAATTGGACAAATTCTGCACAAGGACTCCCCACAAACAAGCTTGGAAAGTGGATGCTCTGTCCTTCAGCTGGAAAAATCTATCAGTTTATGCCTTTCCTCCTCTGCCTCTCCTCTCCAAAATACTACTACAGATCAAACAGGACAAGCCAAGGATGATACTGATTGCACCAGACTGGCCATGCCAACACTGGTACCCCCTCTAGTGCAGTGTCACAGCTGGCCCCATGGCACCTACTCAGACCCCTACCCTGCTGTCTCAGCAGGTGAACCAGATTCTGCACCCCTAACTTTGAACCTTGAACCTGATCTCTTCATTACCATCCCTCAGTAAACAAGTGTTGGATGTCATTTTGGAGGCAAGGAGGCCTAGTACTAGAAAATCTTTTGCTGAAAAATGGAAAAGATTCTCTGCCTGGAACCAAACTCAAAGGATGGCCACAGCAGTACCCAATTTACTTCAGATTCTTCAATACTTAACGTGAATTGCTTCACAAGGGCCTTTCCTTTTCCTCCATCAAAATTCACGCCTCAGCCATTTCAGCTCATTACAACACAGGCCCCAACCCTCTTTTTTCACCCACTGCTCAAGCAGTTCCTCAGAGGGGCCAAAAACTTAAGACCACCCAGCACAGCCCCAACTGCAGCCTGGGACCGTAATTTTGTATTGGAAAAACTCACTCTTCTTCCTTCTGAGCCAGCTGCAACTGCAGAGTTAAAATTCCTTTCTTGGAAAACAGCTTTCCTTTTAGCAATCACTTTAGCAAGAAGGGTATCTGAATTACAGGCGCTTATGGCAGTGGAGCCTTTCATCTTCTTTCATTCAGACAGGGTGTCCCTCAGGACCAATCCCTCTTTCATGCCCAAGGTGGTATCCAGTGTGGCTCTTAATCAGTCCATTCATTTGCCAACCTTCTTTTCTAATCCACAGAACAAAGGGGGAATGGATACTGCACTCCTTAGATTTGCACAGACAACTTAGGTTTTACTTGGACAGGACTAAACCTCAAAGGAAATCTGAACAACTGCTGGTGGCATTTGCTGCAGGGGCAGAGGGAAATGCCATTTCAAAGCAAACCATTTCTAAATGGATAGGCCATTGCATTAATTTCTGCTATAAGCACCATGGGAAACCTGTCCCACAGGGTATTAGACCCCATTCAACCAGGGCTGCATCTACCTCTACAGCCTTTCTTAGAGGTGTCCTTACCAGAGACATCCTAGAAGCTGCTACCTGGAGTTCTGTACATACTTTCACCAAGCATTACCATTTGCCAATTTTCTCTAAATCCAGAGCTGGCTTTGCCACTGCAGTCTTGCAGGGCCTTATAGCTGGTCCTAATGATATCTAAATTCCTCCTCCCATCCTTAGCTTTGGGAATCTGCCCAAATGTTATGACTGCAACAGTGAAACACGAAGGGCATAGTACAGTTGTGTACACATCATAAATGTAGATGTCCGAGTGTATTCACTATTGCAGTCCTCGTTACCCTCCCTCCAGCCCCCCTGACTTGTTTTGGCTATATCTGTATTCTCCTTTACTATACTTAAAAGCTTTTTGGTGTATTTGCTTTTTTGTTGGAAGTATAACTTTGTGTGTATGAATACTCCAAAATACAAACGTGATACAAACAAGAAGGATTCCAAACAGCCACACGCAAAAGTCCGTAACAACGCAAAACACTGTAATTTTAATGTATAAAAAGTTTTTTAAAACTAAAGCCGTTTTCATCACTCAAGAGTAACTTCTTCAGAAATAAAATCAGCACAACAGTATAGTGCAATTTAAAAGGTCCGCCTCAAAGTAATATGATGATACTAGCCAATCAATAAGCTCGCTTAGATGGAAAACCAAAAATTGTTTAAAGCAACACAGTCATGAAAACGCTGTGTAAGTAGCTGACATAAGTCATTAAACAGACAAGTACTCAAAAAGAAACCAGGTATAAAACCAGTTTCCTTCTTTGGAAATAGTTACTTTACAATCCGTTTCTACGGTCAATTCATAAAGCAGCCAGATAGTTCAATGTGACTACAATTTTAAGTAATTTCATAATATATAGGAATATAAGTATAACTGGTGTATGTATCCAAGATCTACTGAGAAAAGCTAGAGTTTGAAATATTACAAACTCTCCTGTGACTATAAAAGTCTGAGATGTCATTTTTAACCAGGCTTATTGTCTCATACAGCTCTTTAATTTCAATAGACAAGCTATGTTACAATTGTCATTAAGACCAGGATAAGAAAATGCATTTCAACAACCGGACCCTTCAGACTTTTCAGCCTTGTTGAGTTCGTTAACTCAACGTATTGATAACCTTGCTTGCCGCCTTGACTTGGTGGACAAACAGAATGGGGAAGCTGCACAGGTTAATAACACTTGTCTACGTAATAACAACTTCGATTCTAACAGCCAGAACTTATCCAGGATTAATAGTATTGGTAGTGAATCAGTGTAGCCGAGTTCAATTTCAGCTTCTCTACCTCCAGGACAGGTCGTTTGCCCTAATACCAACTTGACAACAACGAGACCTGGGAACAATGTTAGCGTTACTGAGCTTATTGGCGCTCCTTCGTTTACTGAGTGGGTGAACAATACAGGCAACTTAGCTTCAGGTTTCACCCCTAACTTGGAACGACTGGCTATAGACGCTATGCCTGCACCAGTGAGTACACATGTAATTTCTGAAAAATTGAAGCTACTTGATTCCAAACTACTCCAATTAAAAAAAGCTTCAATTGGAAGTGGTGTATTTTAAACAATGCGTAGTTGAGAAGTTGGTCCCTAAAGGTTTGCGTTTTCAGCAGTTCCCAACGGGACTGGTACCTGACTCATTATTTCACAAAGGAATTGTTAAACCTTTTTGATTCTTCTGGGTTCTATTAATGGAACTAATGATTAAACTTTATACAGTACAAATAGAATGTATTTCTACGGAAGTGAAAGACTTGGACATTGATATTAAATCAGATGTCAACTTTCCTAGATATAAGTATGACTATGGGAGGGTATTTTCCAGCATAGATTAATTGTTGGAGAAATTGAAAACTAATAAAATCAAAAAGCTGACCCGGGACCGTTCGGCTTATAATAATGGATCTGCTTATCCTAAACCTCAGATGGCACAAGTTTGGCATAACAATAGACCTACAAATTTTGTTAATAGCTCGACTCCAACAGGTAGTCCAGGTTACTCTAGTGAGATCAATACTAATATTGACGCTAATAATGACCAACCTTTTGAACCTTTGAGACGTAGTGAAAGACTGCGGTCTAATAATGTCAGCAATAATGCTAATACCAGTGTTGAAATGACTGCTCAAACTTCGCATAACCACCAATCTGAACAGGTTTTTCACCAAGTGGTGAACTCCAAGAATACCACAAATTCACGTCGTTCTCGGAATCAGAGTAACAAAGGGTGGAGCAATCGGAAGAAGAGATAACTGACCTCCCCCCTGTACATTCCCTTACTAAAAAGAACTCTGGTGGTGACTTTAACATTTATAACTTTTCATCTATCACTATAGAACCTGATTTAATCGACTTATTGGCTAAGGGTAACACTTTTGTCCCTAGTAAAAATGTGAACATTGCTAGAACGTTGATGGACTTGGTGTTATGTTAGAAAACTTAATTTATCCTTTCTTTTGGGTGGCAATGACACCCCTCATTCTAACTTTAAGCCCTTAAGTACTTTTAATCCACCATTACATCCTCTGTTATGGCTATTCGAGAATGTTTGTGAATTAGATCTCCGGCATATTCCACACATGCGTACTCATGTTAACTATTCTAAGTTTCATAATGTGAGTTACGAACAAATGCAATCTTTGAACTTGTTGATCTTCACTGGCATGGAGTATTAACCCAGACAAGGGAGGTGGCCTAGTTATTTTTGATGTAATTGATTATAACAACAGGATGGAACTGGTCTTAGACAACATTGCTTATTCTAAAGTATCTTTAAACGAATACAACATAGCATTGTCAAGGGTTAAAAACTACTTTAGGGACCTATTCATTGAGGCTAAAATAGATTTAGATATTTTTAATTATATTAACATTCTTAATTATATTAACATTCCTTTTCCTAAGATACCAATAATGTTTGGGATCCCTAAAATTCATAAGGATATGCTCAATCCACCAATGAGACCTTTAATTGATGGTAGAGCATCCTTAACATACCCTTGTGCTAAGGTAGTAGACTTGATCCTCCAAAAATATTTAAAACTAATTCCACAAGTCTGTAAATACTCGTGGTCGTTCCTAGAAAGCCTCAACATTTTGTCTATAGACTTAGATTCCAACTTCCTTACTATTGATGTGGTTGACCTGTATACCTCCATTCCGCATATGGAAGCAGTGGAGTTGGGTGGCTTTAATGATGAAAGAAAAGGATGCTTCAACTAAGGACATTGATTTGGTTTCTGAACTTATCAACATTATACTGACGAACAATTTCTTTATATTTAATGGTCAACATTATTTACAAAAACACGGTGTAGCTATGGGCTCCCCCTGTGGTGCGAGTTTAGCGAACCTTTTTGTAGCTTACTGGGAAAAATTGTTTATTTTTGACAAACCAGATGTATTAAACTCTCTGGTGTATTATACGAGATTTTTAGATGACATTTTTGTCATTTTTAAAGGCCACGTGTACGCAGCAGACGGACTTATTGACTATTTTAATTCTACCACTACATTTTTACAATTTACTTAAAAATTCAACACAACTAGTATTGATTATTTAGATGTAAAAGTAACAAGAAACCATTGTAATAAAAAGTTGAGCTCTACTATTTATAGTAAACCTTCATACTGCAACTCTTTTTTGCACTTTTCTAGCGCACACCCTTTTAAACAGAAACGTTCCATCATAAAGGGCCAATTAATCAGGGCAGCTAGGATGTATTCTTTAGAAGCGGATTTTTTAGTAGATTGTCAACTATTGGAAAATATGTTCGTGAATAGAGGGTATCCCGCCAATCTAATTCACAAACTGGTAGTGGAAGTGAAAAACAAACGTAGGACTGGTATTATAAAGCCCATTTTAAACTCTATGATGTCTAATAACGAGGCAACACTTGAAGAGGGTGACATTATCATCATCAGTGCTGACTTGAATGTTTTCCAACTTACAAATATACCAAATGGGTTAACACATCAGAGTTGTAATGCACTGATGGTCAGTCACCATGACACTTGTCACTTGTATAAGTCTTGCTTCATTACAGCTTTTAACAATGACAGTGACCAAGTCAGGTTCACTTTACATAAGAACTGGTCCCTTTTATATAAAGATAACTTGTTAATGGAGAGAATAGGCCCCCATCCGATAATTGTTTACAAGAGGGGAGCCAATTTGAAAAGTTTACTAGAAGTCAAAAAACTTAGAACTAACAACAGAACATGCGGTTCTTTTCCTTGTGGGGCTTGTAAGATGTGCAAATATATAAAAAACAGTAACATCTTTGAAATAGCAGGGAAGAAGAAATGCCAGATTGCACCCAAACTTGACTGCAACTCTAAAAGTATCATCTATCTGGCAAGTTGCAAAAACTGTTGTGCGTTCTACGTAGGGAAAACAGATCGCAAATTTCGAGAGAAAATTTATGAACATACTTATGCGATCTCCAAGAATAAAAGTGACAATGCTTTAGTTAAACATATTAACATGAAAGCTGGTCACTCTCTTTTCTCTCTTCAATTTTTAGCAATTGACCAAATAGCTAATGACATTAGAGGGGGACCCACATCACTATTATTAGAATGCCGTGAACTTGAATGGCAACTGACATTAAATGCTTTTTCTTATCCTGGTCTTAATGACAATTGTAACATAGCTTGTCTATTGAAATTAAAGAGCTGTACGAGACAATAAGCCTGGTTAAAAATGACATCTCAGACTTTTATAGTCACAGGAGAGTTTGTAATACTTCAAACTCTAGCTTTTCTCAGTAGATCTTGGATACATACACCAGTTAAACTTGTATTCCTGTATATTATGAAATTACTTAAAATTGTAGTCACATTGAACTATCTGGCTGTTTTATGAATTGACCGTGGAAACAGATTGTAAAGTAACTGTTTTCAAAGTAGGAAACTGGTTTTATACCTTGTTTCTTTTTGAGCACTTGCCTGTTTAATGACTTATGTCAGCTACTTACACAGCGTTTTCATGACTGTGTTGCTTTAAACAATTGTTTTCCATCTAAGCGAGCTTAT
Organism: Protopterus annectens; assembly: GCF_019279795.1. Lineage (NCBI taxonomy): Eukaryota > Metazoa > Chordata > Ceratodontiformes > Protopteridae > Protopterus > Protopterus annectens. Next base: position 221,568,616 of record NC_056746.1, read on the forward strand.
TGATTGGCTAGCATCATCAAATTACTTTGAGGTGGACCTTTTAAATTGCACTATACTGTTGTGCTGATTTTATTTCTGAAGAAGTTACTCTTGTTGAGTGACGAAAACGTGTTTAGTTTTAATAAACTTTTTATACGTTAAAATTACAGTGTTTTGCGTTGTTACGGACTTTTGTGTGTGGCTGTTTGGAATCCTTCTTGTTTGTATCACATATATATATATATATATATATATATATATATATTTAATTGCTTCCCATTAAGGGGGGCATCTGACATCTGGGGCAAGAAAAACTGATGCAATGGTGTCGTCTGCATGCTTTATACCCCTGACTACTTGACGTCATGGAAGATGAGACAGCAACCGATGCAGGACCTAAGACTTTGATAATCAGGCCGACTGAGGGCTACTGCAAGCAGATAACCCAAATATGATGACTGCAGCAGTGAATACACTTGAACATCTACATTTATGGTAAGTGTACACAACTGAATTTTTTGTTGTTGCATTGCAATTGAGGAGTCTCACATGCTGTGTTTGTACTTTAACAGGACCAGATCATCCATCTTCAGCAAAAGGTGTTTTTGCCTGTTCTGTCAGAGTTGGGAAGCACTTAGGAAGGGGATTCAGATGTAGTCACTTATTGTCCAGATGGCTTAGGAGTTGCATTTCAGTCTCTTTTCTTCTGCTGTAAATTAGACTGGTTTGCTCTGAGCTGTTCACTGCATAGTCTGGCAGCAGTATCCGGTAGAGAAGCAAATGTCTGGACAGTTAATTTTTATCTATAGAACTATTAGAACCGAAAACCTGTAACTTAGGGAGACTAAGACAAAGCTGTTGCATGGGGATAAGCTTAAAGCAGCTAGCTTGAAAGTCAAATAGCACTACTACCATATCTTAGCACTGTCTAATCCTACACCCTAACCCTGCAGACCACCCTAGGAGACTTCTGTGTGACAGTCTTCATTAGCCACCCTAATTCACTCTAGACAATATGGATATGCAGTTTCCAAATGTTTCCCCTAGCAAGTTTGGTAGATATGGGCACCCTGAGCCAGTGTAGCAGTCGTCTCATGCTCACATGCAAACCATTTCATCCTTAAAGAAACTAACACAATATGTGAGAGATGTATATACATTGTTTCCTTAGAGGCAAAAGTCTTGCTTACAAACAAGGTTGCCAAGAACACACACTACATCCAACACGCACCTAGACTATCCTATCCTAAGGTACTAACAAGCAATCTTTACAAACCTGAAAAGATGTCCTAAGCCTACTAACAGCAATGCCTGTCCTTAGCAATATCTAAATCTCACACCAAAAGCAACATCAAGCACCACACATAAGCCTGCATCCAGTGGACTCGCAAGAGCAAAGCCAGTAAGGTAAGCAGACACTTTACCCAGGAGGCTTATCATAGGGGACTTAATTGTATGACAAACAGATGCTCTACTCACCAGACTGGATAAGGAAAAGTTAACTGTTAGTTGTTTTTCTGGAACCATGATCTACCAGGTTATGCATGCACTCAAGCGAACACATCACAGGTACTAGTATACTTTTATCATAGTCCATGTTGGGTGTAAATAACCTGAAATGTACCTCACTAGACAGTATGAATAGACATTACGTTTCACTGGGAATGTGTGTCAGATAGGTTTGTGCGTTGTTTTGAGGGTCATTCTACCATCGCCACGGATGATGCCACAGTATGGTATGAACAAAAGACGATTGACTTTAACAATTGGCTTAATTTCTGGTGTCATTCCAGGATTCAGTGTTTGTCAGCATGAGAGGACATGGCTAACAAACCATGTTGCTTCACCAGGAATGGTCTGCATCCCCCTCCCCCAGGCTTCTTAACATTGGCTAAAACTCACTGTACCCGTTAGTGCCCTTTTTTAGGCAGTGCCAAATTGATAAATCTACTGACAAAGCAAATAAAACCCAAAGAAAGCTAAAGGTGTTACTGCTTAGTGCTGGGAGACTTGAGACTCCACACCCTACAAGCTGCCCTCACTCTGGCAAATAGACATCTATTCCCTTACCAAGACATGTTTTAGGGTTGCAGAAAGTACTGTGGCAGTGCAAGGCTGCAGTGCCTTCCACACTTTTAGGCATTCAGCAATGCAGACCGGGACAAAAGGAGATGTCTAGAACAACGTTAACAAGTATGACTCCATTTTTGATTAAACAGGATGTTGCCCTAGAGTTCATCCACATGCAAGTCATCAAAGACAAAGTCCCTTACATTATCCTAGCAATCTGTATGTCACCGTCTGTGTTCCAAGAATTCCATAAGTCATACCTAGACCTACTTGAGGTACTCACCATCCAACCAAATACCTTATTAGTGGGAGAGTTTAATTTTCCTTGTTTAAACAGGGAAACATATACTGTCTCAAGCCTGTAGGCACAATGGTTCCTGGAACTTGACACAATTACCCTTGACCAGTTAGTGTGCTTTGCAACCAGAGGTTCAAACATAGTGGACCCTAGTATACACCAGTGTGGGAGAGCACTGCTTCCTCATGTCACATCCTCACTGGTGAGGTCAGATCATAAAGTTGTCTCCTGTAAAATAAAAATCAACTTGGAGAAGCTGGCAAAACCTGTAACAGTTAGGAGCTATTCTAAAGTAGACCACGTTCTGTTAAGTGACAGTTTGTTACAATTCAGTTTCCCTCCAAACCCTGTGTTCACAGCAGCCTCTGTGGAATTATTCACAAAGCATTGTCAAACCATATAAATATTTGCTTAGAGGCTGCTGTACCTACCAGAAGTATGCGCAAAGTAAGCTGCCAGTAGCATCCACACTGGTGGAATCCTAACCTTAACGGTGTGTTTAACAGAAGGAAAAAAGTCATGGCCAAAAAACAGAAAGAGAAACTCATAATGACAAGAGCTGATTAATTAAACTAAACTGGAAAATAAGAAAACTAATTAAGTCCAGCAAGGCCAGTTATGAGGTCAAGATAGCATCACAAGCTAAAGGCAACCACAAGGCCTTCTACAGCTAGGTCTAAAACTTTAAAGGTAGCACACAGCAGTTGGTGAACTGATGGTAAATGATACCACCTTCATTGAACAGAGTGACGTAGAGCAGAATTTGTCAGCCAGCAGATTAGCCAACTTTACCCCTACCACTCCCCCCTAACCCCAGTGAAATAGGCTGTGTACAATGTAAAGGGAAGAGTGCAGTGGTCACTCCCCTTCACAACGGTGGATCACCAACCAACCATGGAAATTGCATATCCATTAGTCTTACTAGTCTAACATGCAAAGCTATGGAATGGATTGTCATAGAAATTATCAGCAAAGACATAAGTAACCTACAGACATTGGACCCAACCCAATGTGGCTTTGTCAAGCGAAAGTCATGCCTACCTAATAGTGCAGACATCTTTGTGAGGGTCACCAAAACAATGGCTGATGGGAAAAACTGTGCATACCGCCTAAGTATACCTAGAAAAGGAGTTCGATACAATACCCCACTCTAGTATTATTGACGAATTCACTGAACTTGGCATAAATCCCTGCATAAGTCTTTAGATTGTCCACTGACTCACAGATAGGAACCAGAAAGTCAAGATTGGTGAGACCACCTCCGCTAAGAGACCAGTCACCAGCGGAGTACCTTAGAGCTCAGTGCTGGGCCCACTCCTGTTTGGCATCTACTTCTCAGAGGTGAAGGTTAATGTCAAGGACTTTTGTCTCACCACATTTGCAGATTACTGCATATTGGGAGCTGTCGTAGATTGCCTCCATGACAGTAATGTCTTAGAAGATTGACTGGTACCAAAGTCACAGATTAAAAGTCCATCCATGTTAATTACTCTATTGATATGACATCCTTAAGAGTTGACCTGGTAGTTAAACATCTGAGAATGTATGTAGACATGTAATCTGGCCTTTGATAACATGTGGCCAAGGTAGTAAGAATTATTCATTGTTTTCCATTTTATAAAGTAAGTGTACAGCATCCAGGTCCAGAGAAGGTATAGTGCCACTTTACGTGGCCCTTATGAGACCCATCATTGAGTACAGTGTCCCCTTCAGCATGTATTAGATCAGGCATATGCAACAGATAGAACGCCCACAAAAATTCCTCACCAAGAGAATCCAGGGTATAAACACACTGTCCTATACAGATTGCCTTAAAGCCTTATTTCTACATCCCAGTCTCCAGCAGGTTACTGAGAGGCAATTGATGCCTGGTATACAAGGCATCCTCAGATCTCGCTGATGGTTTTTATTGCACATTTACAAAATGACCACCACCAGAACCACAAGATGAAAACTAAATTTAAATCCTTGGAACACAAGTAGAACATGGTGAGAGAGATGTCTGAAATGATCCCCCATCTATGTGAAATGGAGTCAGTCCCTAACCCTATTTAAACATAATCTTAACCACTTGGTGGAAACTTAGAAATTCACCCCTGATCTAGACTCCATGCCTCTGGTAGACAGAGGCAGACAGTAAATGTATCCTAACTAAACGCCTCACAAAACCTTTAGCAACTTTCTAACTTAAGTATCCCTCTAAATGGATGCCTATTACATAAGGACACAGTTGGGTTGGATTGAGTGGCTAGGCTTATAATGACCCTGATGGTTAGCCTTGTATATATATCCGTGAACCTATATCAGGATGAGAACTGCACAGAAAAATACTTTGCTACAAATAACTTTAAATGTCTGCTTTTTCTTTAGTGTACCATTTTTCCATCCCACTGTACCTTATTTATTTATTTATTTGCTTTTGTTAACCAGGAAAGTCCACTGGGCTGGTGTGAGCCCATTTTCAGTGGAAGCCCGGGAAGAAAAACTCCAAAAACAATGTACATAATAAGGAATTTGTTTAGAAAGTTAATAACATATATAACAATATGCAAGAGTATAAGTAACATAGTCAATATATGGCTGTATTTTATGGAATACTTGGATGCATAGCAAGGTATTCAGTATATCCGACAGATTATAATCTACACATACACTTTTTTTTTTTTCCTAGGATGAGGCACACTGTGCTGCCATTAAGGGTGAATACTCAATTAGGGAGAGTGAAGAAGAGTGTGGATATCTGAGAGATGAGTCAAGTCTTGAATCAGTTTACTGAGGAATTGGGGTTAGTGCATGGGCATAGCCATTGAGAGGAGAGATGTTGGTGAATTGATTTTTTGAATGATGGGGCATTATTTATGGTCCGGAAAGAAGGTGGAAGGGGTATTCAAGTTTTGCTACAGGGAAAGAGTAGCGGTATTGGCCTGCAGGGAGTTTTGGTCTCTTAACTTGGATAAGTGATTGATTTTCAGATCTTACAGGCTGGTTCGGTTGATAAAGGGTCAGAAGTGAAGCAAGGGCTGGGCATTTGGAGGAATTATAGATAAGTTTGTGTGCTGTAGATAGTTGTATGTATGTGAACTGTTGTGGAAGTTCTAGCCATTTCAGGGATTGTAATGAGTGACAGTGATGGGAAGAATGTTTTGCCCTAGTCACAAATTTAGCAATTTTGTTATAGCAGCTGTTCATTTTAGTTTTTAATGAGGATTGGATGTTTGTTAGAACTGGGGCACCATAGAGTAGGGAAGGTAGGAGAAAAGTTTGGGTGAGTGTTTTTCTAGTAGAGTAGTTTAAAAAGTGCTTATATTGGTAGAGGGTACCACATTTTTTGTGCGTTTTTTTGATGGTGGTGTGGATGTTTTGGTCGAAGGTTAAGCTGTCATCTATGGTTACATCAAATAACTTGGTATGCAAAACTACCTCTAAGGCAGTCTTGTTGGAGGAGAAAGATGAATTCAGATTTATTAATAGTGGTAGTTTTTTGGACTTAAAGAGCAAGAGTTTGGTTTTATTTGGGTTGAGGGCAAGGTGATTATTTGTCATCCAGGTTTCGGTAATGGAGAAAGCATTCTGGGTGATGGTCAGAAGTTTGGTTTCAGAGTTACCAGAGCAGATAATAGTAGAATCATCTGTATTGAACTACAGATCAATGAGTGAGAGCAGAGCAAAAGTCGTTAATGAAAATACCGAACAGAAGGGGGCCTAAAATGGACCCTTGGGGAACTCTGGTGGAAGCAATGGGAAAAGGAGAGGAGTGTAACCATTTGGTGGATTGTTGTCTAACCAGTTAAGGATGGGAGTGGACAAGCCTAGGTGTGAGAGCTTGGAAAGGAGGAGAGGATGGGAGATAGTGTCGAAAGCCTTAGAGAGAGCAAGAAAGAGTGCGGAGACAAGTTTACCATCATTGCGGTTGTGGTTAACATAAAGCATTTATTACCTTTCTGTGAGGATCAGATGAAAGCTGTCAGACTGTAGCTGATCTAGAGGGCATTTTTTTATGTCTGCCATCTCCAGTGAAATCCAGTGTGATTTACTTCATACTTAGGTTATTTGCTGACTTCTCTAGCTTACCAATTTGTCCCTCTTCTCCAATGGAAGCATCAGCAGTGTCCCTCCTCACCCTTTCTTTCTGACCCAGCTTGTTGTTTGGGGGCTAGGTTAGGAATGTAACCTAGATCACTGGCACCAGAGATAGGAGCTGTCTATTTACACCATCAGACTAGCCATTGTTTGTTTTAGCAGTTACTGAATCCTTGTAGTAGCAGTTGCTCTTTTGGAATTATCGTGTGTTGCTAAGGTTTTTTTCGTAACTCCTTCAGTAATAAAATTCAAAGGAAGAAGACTCCTGCCAGCCACCCTGTAGATGGGGTGTTTGCCTGTGTTGTAAATAACCTAGGATTGAAAATGAACTCTGAAAATTGTAAAGATTGGACAAAGGTAAAAGACTGAACCATGAGGCTGCATTTTCCAGGAGTGGAAGCATTTGCTGGTGGTGGGGTGTTCATGGAAATGATCCTTTATTTAACACTGGAAGTGTCTGGCCACTTTACCCTAGAAGCAGGATTTGGCAGCTATAATAAGCAGCAAAATGTTGCCGAAAGGCTGATAAAAAATGTATAGGTTTGTAGGCGGTTACTATACTCTCAGACCAAAAGCTAATTTAAGCCTAGCCAAACTTACAAGAGATTCACTGAAGTATTGCTGACATGTTAATACCCCAAATAATTTTATGGTTATGATGTAGGCTTGCATATATCAAGTGTTCACAGGCTACCCTTTGTCAGTTAGAGGTATAGTTGCCAAACCAGGGGTAAATTTACAATTTCCTATCATTGGTCCAAGTTGTATTTGAGTAGGATTAAGGATGAGCTTTGCTTCACATTGACTGGAAGCTGATAATCTTTGAGACTTGTATCTGTCCATTCAACATGTCCTGTTTTTGTCAGACAAGGTTTAGATCATTACAATAGGTATTTCTGATGCTACTTTTATTGCAGATGTGCAACAGATCCATTAGTGGGGATCAGAGCATGCCTCGTAGGGCAGGCATGTACCACCACACAGTAGTCTCTAGGAGATGGAGTACATGGATAGGGTTTAGAGATGGTCTGCATAAGACTTGTTTAATCTATGTATTCTTTCTGTGAGCGACATCTATAGTTTGAAGAATGTGCTGAACTCTGTGATTTGTGACATAGCGATGAGGCACATGTGTTAACGGGGGGGGGGGGGACTATTCCCACAGTCTAGTGGCTTCTTTCAAAGGAGATCTGACGTGGTATTTATACTATTGAGGGAAATTTAGCCAGGACATTAATGAACTATCTTTCAATTGGTGCTATGGGATCTTTTTCATCTACACCCCATTCCCAGTATTGTGTGCATTTCCAGAGATCTGAGAACACTGATAATGCTAGGGGTAGTTCAGTGGGTGATTTATGTGTTCTTTGATGGTAGTAATAGTTTGTAAATGGAGCATATGGGGCCAAAATCTTCTGCACAAGAGAATTTGTGTAAATCTCATCCTCCCAGCATGCGTCTGACGAGGTGTTTTCAGAAAATATAACTGATGTAGTCATCTTCAGAATATAATGCTGTATTAATATGTAAGAGATTGGGCTGTATGGTATCAACTCAAGTCTGTGACGCAGAGGGATATAGTCCTTACTGTGACCAAGATGACCCACATTTGAGTAGTTGCTCAGGCACTAGAAGAGACAAGCGAGAGGAGAGAGAATAAGGGTTATTTATTTATCTTTTGTTGTCCAGGTTACTTCCACTGGGCTAGTGGCCTCTCTTCAGTGGAGATCTGAGCTGGTGCTTATACTATTAGGGGAAATGTGGCCATGGCATTGGTGAACTTCCTTTAATCTCTTCCAGAGGTGCCATGGAATCTTTTACATCCACTTGCTCTACTACCAACTGAAGCAGATGGGACCTCAGCTTCTTATGCAAAGGATGGCACACTTAGAAGTCCAGCATTCTTAATGTTGCACTGCACTGTCAGCAGTCTTGTAACCTAGAACACACAGCCTTCTGGTCTTCTAGCACCAAAGTAGTGTGTGCTACCTGCTGAGGCACTGATAGGTTTAAGGGTAAAAACCTGCATGTGGATGGGTCTGTGGATGAAGTAGGCCACTGATTGGGGGAGTGGGGTGTGCCTGTCAGTTATGCGATATATGGATAAGATGCCTTCGGGTCCTGGTCTGGTGGTAAGCCAGATTTGTCTAGTTGATGGGATAGGGCTGTCTAGCTGTTGTCTATGATAAATGGTTAGGATACCTGTGGCCCTAGTGTTGGTGGGGCGGGGGTAAGCCATAGTACACCCAGCCAAGGTGAAAGGCACTCAACTCTACGGCATTTTGGTGGATGGTTAGGGCACAGGCAAAGGCATAAAGTACCCTCATGGTTGCCTGGATGATGACCCCCTCCAAATTGTTGCCATCCACATACTGGGGATAGCTGATACCTGTTATGATGGGACAAGTAGGCTCGTGTCCCATAATAGAAGGTCTGATGGGTCAGCAGGTTATAAAGCAAAATGCACTTAGAAAAAATAAATGTGTGTGACATTAAAAGAAGGCAGAGAGAGACATAATTAAAATGTGTACTTTAAGAGAATCTGCAAAATCTAAATTGATACGGTCTGTAAAAAAAGTGTAGCTGGACAAGAAGCATGGGTTAAAGTTGCACAGGGAATGGCTCATGGAAAACGTGAAGTGCTACGCCATAGGAAAGGTTAGGAGACCCAACCCCATATCATAGAGGGAGATGAAACTCTGATTGACCCAAACAACTAATTTTTGATTAGCATCACAGGAGTTGTAGGGAACATGAATGAGTTTGAATGGGCTTGCTTATTCTTGGGGGGAGAGGGGTGTAGTGGTCCAGTAACATTGGTGACACCTACCAGTGGGTGGGTAAATTCCACAATAGTAATATCCAGGTTGTCTTATTCTGTCAGTATGGAGTTGGCGTCTGCAAAGTCAGGGAAAGAAGGAAGCATGTGTGGGAGCATGAATGTCTCCTCCAAAATATAGCAATTATGAGTCCGCAAGGCTACCATGAGAGAGACATGATAGACAACTTCTAAGGAACCAAATGTAGCTTGCTCCTTACCACCTGATTTTTGCCTGTGGGGCAAATGGATGGGCTGATTAAGTTTCTTGGGCAGGAACAAATTGATGTATGGCTGTCACCTAGAGTGTGAAGATTCTTGAATTTCATCCCTGATAGAAAAATGTGCCAGGTGGTTGTAGGTAGAGGTAAATACTGGAAAGGTGGGGGCATCGGGTATTTATGTTTATTTGAGATTTGTTTACAGGGAAAGTCTGACTGGGTCACAAGCCCATTTTCAGTGGAGGCCTGGGGAGAGAATCTCCACTTAACAGAGAAAATATAAAAAAAAAATTCAAGCACATTACATAAGAAACCGCTGAAAATTCTACATTTCAAAAATAAGCAATAATATTGTAAGGCACTGAGATGTACTAAAATGTGACTAATGAAACCGTGATAAAAAGCAAAGTAAAACACTATACAGATGTTCATCGTGCATACAGCTGCAGTAATCACAGATGGGTTTTCTGCCATCAGGCGGGCCCTTGGTCGGCCGAATTCCAAAGTCTAGGTCCGGCGTCGGTTGTTGTCGCTTTCTTTCCTGACGTCAGTGAGGCAGGGGTATATAAGACACAGCCGACGCTATTTTCTTCAGTCTTTTTTGCCGCGCGGTGCCAGAAGCAGTTCGCAAGTGCCGGTCGGCCAGCTCCTGAATTTATGAAAAATTGGAAACCGAAGTCTTCTTTAAAGCTAAGTACCCTGTTGGGGAAACTTTTCTTGCCTCAGACCGATGTCAGAAAAAGTTAACAATTGTATTTCTTGTGGGAAGCAAATACCGCATAAGGATTTCCATTCCCTCTGCATACCTTGTTTAGGCCCAGACCACGACGTCTCGGGCTGTCGCTTTTGCGCTTTCAATAAACGCACTATTAAGCATCGGGCGGAGTTCGCCCAACACCTTTTTGGTAAAGCCTTTGATTATAAAATGTCGTCGGATACTCCGACTACCGTTTTGTCCAAAAAACGCAAGGATAAGGCCCGACACGCGAGGTCCGCGCTCCACCGACACCACGCCAAAACCGGCTACACTTGGTCCGGTTCTCAGCGAGACGCCTATGCAGTCCCTGACTACCGACGACACTTCTTTGGCGGTGTCTTCTGTAACCGAGACCGCAGGTACCTCGGCCCATTCCCAGACTACAACCACCAAAGCTACTGTGAGCGTTGAGCCTCCTAATGTGGACAGGTCCACTTCCACCCATGGTGTCTTTAGACCCTCATCTTCCTTTTCCATTAAGGCCTTTACTAAGTCCAAATCAGCCAGGCATCCCAAGAGGCCTGTTGCACAGGGCCCATCTCCAGGCCCCATGCCTAAAAAGCAAATGCTTAAAATGGCTGAGGATTTAATTACTCTTATCAGGGGTTCCCAACCCCCTCCAGACAAGAGACTCAGAGTGGAGGAAGATTCTCCCTCTTCTGATCAGGGCTCCATTTTTTCAGAACATTCTGATGTAGAGGAACACTCTTACTCCCCTTTTGAAGATTCTGATGCAGAGCAGTCCATTCCTTCTGTATCTCCTCCAGAGGATTTTTCTTTTGGGGAAACCTTGCACACCTTGAGGGAACACTTCCATTGGGAAGGCCAAGACTTTTCTGATTCCAAGAAAAGACTTAAGGAATTTCTTTTGTTACCTCAACACAGACCTCTGGCGATACCTGCTGTCTTGGACATACTTGATGATGTTTATGCGGAGGCTTGCCTTAATCCGGATTCCCTGCCTCCTGCCCCAGTCAAGCCTGATAGGTACTACAGAGTTCCTAACTCCCACCAATTTCTTTACAAAAGCCATAATGCTGACCCTGAAACCATTTCTCAAGGCCCCAAGGGAATGAAGGCCTCTACTGCTAAGAATCCACTACCTTCCGAAAGAGAGTCAAGATCCTTAGAAAGGTGGGGGAAAAAGGTATATACCTCGGCCACCCTAGCCATGAGGGCCTTAAATTGTCAGTTTCATATGCTTAAATATCAGCAGGTTCTGTTATCACAATTAAGAAATAAAATGTCTCAACCTGACCAACCAGATTTGAAGGAGTTGCAGGATATGATGCATAGTGCAGAACAAGTGGGTAAACACACCTTACAATGTGGCTATGATGCCCTAGAGGCCTCAAGTAGAGCTGCTGTTACAGGATCAGTCATTTGTAGACATGCCTGGCTTAGGGAACAAATCTTGCCTTATCATGTGAAAGCTAAACTACTAGATGCTCCTTTACAAAAGGATGTGCTATTTGGTACTAATGCTGAGGAGATACTACGGAAAATGGAAGAAAAAGCCAAATCTATGCAAACTGTCAAAGCTTTTCTACAGGTTCAACCACCACGTTTTAGCAGAAATTGGCCTTCTAAAAACTGGTCCTTTCCAGCTACGGACAAGCCCCAAAGAGGTAGATACAGACGCACAAGGGGCAGAGGACAATCACAAGGATCATATAGAGGCAGGCAATGGCAAACTCCAGCACCAAGAGGTGGCAAAGACAGTGCACAACAATACAGGAAACAAACCCAATGACTTCCTCCTTTCCATGCCAAGCAAGTCTCAGCTGGCAGCACCCTTGGGAGGAAAGCTGGCATTATTTACAAGAAATTGGCATATTGTCACAACAGACAAATGGATCCTGGATGTTATAAACAGAGGCTACAGATTTCATTTTCACACTCTTCCAAAGTGAGAGGCATGCCAAACCTGCCACACAATCAAAGGGCAGAGGCACAACTACAAATTTCAAAGCTCATAGACATGAAAGCTATTCAAGAGGTACCTACTCACGAACAAGGTCAAGGTTTTTATTCCAGGCTATTTCTGGTACCAAAGAAAGGAACCGACTGGAGACCCATTTTGGACTTATCCATCCTAAACACATTCTTACTGCACTAAAATTCAAGATGCTCACATTACAGCAACTTCTTCCCATGCTGGACAAGGAGTTTTGGCTGGTAACATTGGACCTCAAGGAGGCATACCTGCATGTCCCAATCAGACAAAGCTGCAGAAGATACCTCAGATTTCTTGCAGGTTCAATTCACTATCAATTCTCTGCATTGCCCTTTGGCTTATCTACTGTGCCCAGAGTATTCACGAAATGCCTGGCATCAGTAATTGCCTACTGCAGACTTCAAGGGATACAAATTTACCCTTATTTGGATGACTGCCTGATCCAAGCGGACAGCAAGCACATACTTCTGGAACATCTGGCTTATGTAACACGGTTACTGAATTCCCTGGGATACACAGTCAACAAAGAGAAATCCAGGCTAACACCATCTCAGAAAATAACTTTCCTGGGTGCCAACTTGGACACAAACACCCAGATCATCTTACGCCAGAAAAACAGGGGCAACTAACTCAGTACTTCAGAATACTAGCAAATTGTACCAGGCTTACTGCAAGGAAAATCCTGCAGGCTCTGGGCTTCATGGCATCTTGCATTCTTTTAATCCCATGTGCAAAGTTGCATATGAGGAAACTTCAGTGGTACCTAAAAAACCTATGGTCTCAACACAGCCACAGTTTGGAAACAATAATACCAATAATTCCATGTTTGCAAAAGGAATTTCTATGGTGGGTCCAAGCATGTCAAACGAACACAGGTCTCCCATTCTGCAAGCCTCAAGCAAATCAAGTCATCACAACAGACGCCTCAGATTACGCCTGGGGGGCGCACATGACAGACAGGTGCATTCAGGGCAAATGGTCCCAAAAGGAAAATTACCTTCACATCAATCAGAAAGAAATGCTAGCAGTGATAAATGCAATTACAGCTTTCAAGGACCTCCTGCATCCAGGACAATTATTGATAAGAACAGACAACACCACAGTAATGTGGTACATAGACAAACAAGGAGGAACACATTCATACCCCCTGTGCAGACTAGCCATGACACTCTGGAACTTGGCTCTGGAATGGCAAATCGAACTTCAGGCACAGTACTTGCCAGGTTTGGAAAACACGCTGGCAGACAATCTAAGCAGAAATATGACAGATCCACACGAATGGAAGTTGCATCCTCAAGTGTTTACAAAGATAATCCAAGCGTGGGGGAGACCAGACATAGATCTCTTCGCCTCCCACAGGAATCATCAATTGGAAAAGTTCTGTTCAAGGACCTTTCATCCAAAGGCCTGGAGAGTGGACACCCTTTCATTCAGTTGGACAACATGGACAGTTTACGCTTTCCCACCTCTGCCTCTTCTGCCCAAGGTACTCTTGAAAGCAAGAGCAGACAGACCGAAGATGATACTGATTGCTCCAGACTGGCCAAGACAACACTGGTACCCACTCCTGAGGAGCCCAACACATACTCCTCCCTGGTCCCTACCTCTAATGCCTCTTCTGCTGACTCAGCACAGCTACAAAACTCTTCACAGTCAGCTGAAAACACTCAATCTCGCTGCATGGAAAATTCCTTAACACCACAACAGACCCTACTCCCCAAAGAGGTGCAGGATGTCATTTTGGAGGCCAGAAGGCCATCTACTAGAAAGGTTTACTCCGCAAAATGGAAACGGTTTTGCTCTTGGAATGAGAAAAAAGGCCAGGATCTTAGAAAACTGAATTTGCCTCAGGTATTACAGTATCTAGCCGAGCTGCTGAACAGTGGACCTTCACTTTCCTCCATAAAAATCCATGCCTCAGCCATTTCTGCAGAATTCAACACTGATCCACCCTTATTCTCTCACCCACTCTTAAGACAGTTCCTCAGAGGGGCTAAGTATATAAGACCACCAAGGAAACAACCAATGCCAGCCTGGGATCTTAATTACATTCTAGAAAAATTAACATTGCCTCCCTTTGAACCAGCTGCCTCAACAGATTTGCAATATTTGTCCTGGAAAACAGACTTCCTTCTGGCCATCACCTCAGCTCGTAGGGTTTCGGAACTACAAGCCCTCATGGCTGTGCAGCCCTTTCTCATCTTCCATCAGGACAGGGTTTCCCTTCAAACCAACCCGTCATTTATGCCTAAAGTGGTATCCAGGGTAGCTTTAAATCAAGCCATACATTTACCTACCTTTTACCCAAATACTCAAAACAAAGGGGAAAGGCTGCTACACTCCTTAGACATCCATAGACAGCTACGTTGTTATTTGGACAGAACAAAGCCTTTCAGGAAATCAGAACAACTTTTTGTGTCCTATGCTGTAGGAGCTCAAGGGAAGCCAGTTACCAAACAGACAATTTCAAAATGGATAGGCCACTGCATACGGTTTTGTTACTCCTATCATGGAAAATCTTTCCCTACAGGCATCAGATCCCACTCCACCAGGGCCACAGCTACCTCTACAGCCTTCCTCAGAGGAGCTCCTACCAAAGATATTTTAGAGGCAGCCACTTGGAGTTCTCTGTGCATACCTTCACAAAACACTACCACCTGCCTTTATATTCCAAAACTAGAGCAGGCTTTGCCACTGCTGTGTTGCAGGGCATTCTGGCTCATCCCAGTTCCACCTAGTGCCTACCACCCTGTGCGTAGCTTTGGGATTCTACCCATCTGTGATTACTGCAGCTGTATGCACGATGAACATAGTACAGTTTTGTACCTACCATAAATGTAGATGTTCGAGTGCTAATACAGCTGCAGAACAGTTTTCCCACCCTCCTCCCCCTCTTGGTAAAGGCCTAGGGCCTAACCCCTCTTCATACAACCTGATTGGGTTATCCTTCTATGGTATATTTGCTTGCAACTACTGATTTTTGATTATATTACATTGCATGTATATAAATATAATTTATGTATTGCCTTCCTTCTGGGGGCACCTGACATCTGGGGCAAGAAAGACTGAAGAAAATGGCGTCGGCTGTGTCTTATATACCCCTGCCTCACTGACGTCAGGAAAGAAAGCGACAACAACCGATGCCGGACCTAGACTTTGGAATTCGGCCGACCGAGGGCCCGCCTGACGGCAGAAAACCCATCTGTGATTACTGCAGCTGTATTAGCACTCAAACATCTACGTTTATGGTAGGTACAAAACTGTACTTTTTGGAGTGTGTCCTTTTGACTATTCACAGTAGTAATAAGTAAGTTCTGAGTTTAGTTCAATTGTAAATATAATGGAAGAAACAGATTAGTATAAATAAGAAACAGATTAGGGTAGATTAGTATTAATAAGAAACAGGTTAGGGTAGATTAATATAAATAAGGAAGAGGTGATAGGAGAAGGATGTATAGTGGTAGAGAGAGTAGGATAGCGAGATGACTATGAGGAAGGGAACTTGTACAGTATAGTGATGGAGAAAAGTATAGGGAGAAGGATGTGTGTGGGGGGGATCAGTCCATAGGAGTGGCCCCCACCATCAACCTTGGTCCCTCAGCCTGATGAGTATCCTATGTAAAGCTATAAAGCATTGTAACTGACCTGATTAACTCTGACAGTAAAAATCTCATCAGGAATGACTTGCAGCAGTTTGGCTTTAAGGGAAGATCCTGTCTAATTATTCTTTTTAACTACTTGACCACAATTCTGAAAAAGAATCCTCACTAGAGCTAATCCTTACATGCTCACATACACATGTTGAGCGTTTGGAGTTCAAGTCAATGTTACTTTTGCTGTTCAGGTATTTGTACTGAACAGTACTGCATCCATTTTCAGGTACCACAACAAGGAGTGTGTGTATCTGCGCAGTGTTCCTAAGAGGTTGAAAGATCTATACAAACAGGTAAAGATGTACTAGACCGGTATCAAAAACAGTCTTCATTAGTTGCTTGCAGGATTAAGCAAGATATGATGTCTGGCACCAAGAGTAAATGTAGCCCTGTAAAGTCACAGAATTTCATAAAAAAGTAGAATATTGTAAGTGAAAATTGAGTGAACGTGTAGTACACCTGGAAATTACATTCCGCAGATAAAGGAACTATTTAAAGAAAGTTTGGATAGCAGGTTAGCAGTGAGGTGTCTCTGCATGTAAGGCATTGCAATATCATTGTTTAAAGCTATTACTGTCAAAGTAAATCTGTGTTTTGTTTTGACATACTATCCTGATCTGTCCATGAACATAACATAGTCAGAGGTTCCTAAGGAGTCATCTGTCACTGCATTAGTGTAGCAGTAAGAAAAGTACTACATTGAAGTGGAAGTTATTAAAGGTACTACAGCAGCAAAACAAAGATGGGATTAGAGGAAATGCTGCTGGGGGCAAAGCAGAAGTAACAGCTGCTTTTTGGTAGTTATTAAAAGTGTTTATGTAAGAGCTGCATTTGACTTCCTAGGACAGAGAACATGGCAAAGAGGTGGTATCTCTGCCTTTAATTTTTGTTCATCCATAATAGTAAAGCAATTACATCACTTGACTAGCTATGTTCGTGCTTGGACACTTTCTTTTGTAAATTCTTTGGAAGAGAAATAAGGCAATCATTTTTTCTAGTAAATACAGAGGTGAGGTTTTAGGATGGCTTGGGAGAGGATATCATATTTGTTTGCATGTACATAACTGCAGTTAATAACTTATCAGACTCTGGTGGTGGCGGTGGTGGGTTCTTATCCTTTTTACAAGGCTTATTTGGGTCTTCATCTTCATCCAGAGCAGTTAAAAGAAATGGTAAGTGTGCTTTGTTGTATAAAAATAAAATATATAACAAAAAATGATGCCAAAGATCAGAATAGTCCAAGTGTTTATTAAGCGCTTTTCATTTAGTCCAAATAGCCAAACTTCTTCAGTTAAAAACGGAACTAAATTCAACACATTTAAAAACCTTAAGCATACATCATTTGTTCAGTACCCCCCCCCCCTCATGAAAATACAGGTACTCATTATACTCCTCCCCCAATTTTTGGACACACTCAAGCCAAACAACACTACCTTGATTAAATGTCCATTAGGCGTAAGTAATGAATATGTAACCACAAAGCAGTTCAAAAATGAAACATTCTAAAAAAATTGTGTGTGTATGTATATATGTATATATATATATATATATATATATATATATATATATATATATATATATATATATATATAAAGTGTGTGTGTAAAAATTTACAAGTATTTTTTAAAATATGTATATTTAATTACCTATTACCTCACTAAGCTTCTAAGTTTAAGCAGACGTAAAATTGAGCATGCATCGTTTATACCTGGGTAACAGTAGACATTCAAATGGATACTATCAGGAACAATCTGGTCAATTACATGGAATTTAAAATATTGTTCCTTCTCCACTGAAATGTGATTTTCAAGGGCATTTTCCAATTTTTCTTTGTTAATGGAGTATATGTGTTTATATACCCGGTCACAAAACTTACATTCCATATTACCTATATAGTATGCGGGGCAACATTGACATTTAGCTAAAACTACCATCATGGAGTTGCAATTAAACTTTTTACTTGTTTTATATGTAACCCCTTTCTCATTAAATGTCCTTCCCAAGTCCAAGGTAGTAGTGTTTGGCTTGAGTGTGTATGAAGTGGGGGAGGAGTATAATGAGTACCTGTATTTTCATGGGGCGGGTATTGAAAACACATGATGTATGCTTAAGGTTTTTAAATGTGTTGAATTTAGTTTTGTTTTTATCTGAAGAAGCTTGGTATTTGGGATAAACGTAAAGCGCTTAATAAACACTTGGTTGGACTGTTCTGCTCTTTGGCACCATTTTATGCTTTTATATACTTAGTTTGTTGGTATCTGCTTTCTATTTCTCACTTAGTTATATAAAAATGTTAGCGCTGCATCATACCTCTCAACTGTCCAAATTTTTGCAGAATGTCCTTATTTTTGCCTGTCCCTTATAAAATTTGTGGTTTTCTGGCAAATCGGTGAAGACTGAAGTCAATTATGAAATGCATTTGAGTTTCAGATTTTATATCCTTCAGGAAATGCATGCTAATGCAAAAACGCTTTGGTCTATAAACTTTGCAAGTAACTAGGAACAATATTTAAATTTTGTCCCTATTTTTTGGGACTTGTCCCCCCATTATTTTTAGCTTTATCTAGATTTCTTTTGCTATGTGCTTCATTTTGACTTTTCTAAGCAAGTAGATGGTTACAGACAAATATGCATTGGTGGCTAATGTGCATCCCTGTACTGACGGGGGAAATATCTGTATTAATTGTGGAATAGAATCCTGGTTCATGTGAGGCAAAGCACCTCGCTGGCTCTGTTCAAGAGAAATCTTGACCGGTGGATGGGAGATCGTAGGTTTACCCCGGGAATCATCTCTGTGTCACTGCTGGACAGAGGCACAACAAACTAATGGGCACAGTATTTTTTAACATAAGGGGTGGCGTAATCCACAAAACTCTGGGCTAGGCTTATAAATGCCTTAGGGCAGATAGCCTAGTATAAACCTATGAACCTATAATTTACCTTTATGGAGAAACACTGCTGAGAAATAAGCAGGAAAGGGAATTTGTTCCTTTTCACTGTCATATTAGTGAATTAACTGCACATTTCAATTTACTTCTTCTAAAAGCAGAGACATTTTCAGGTGCATTTCTGCTTCCCATTTCCTGAGAGTTAATGTAACAGGTTGATGGGTAGAATTAGTGTATTTAACCTAAGAAGACCTTAGATGAGTTACTCAGCTGACTTGTGAAATGTTTTGGCAGTAGAATACTTTTGTATACTTTATTGTGATGGTTCCAGGCCTGCATTTAGAAGGTAATCATGAGTTTAATGAAATCTGAAGCAGTGGATACCGAACGCTATTGTTTTGTCAGAGGGACAGCATTCTTGGCACAGACAAGGAGGGTAAAGAAAATGTAGGGATACCATCAAAGGACCAATCATAATCAACTTTTTAAGTGTTCAAGTGTTGAATATCAAGAAACTTACTGAAGAGCAAAGCTCAAAAGGTGAATATTGGCATTCATTTTGAGAATGTAACAAAGATGATTCGGATTGGGTTTCTGATCATAAACAACTATTATGTTTAAGATGTATGCTAAGAAATAGACAGCAAGAGCACAGCTCGAGAGGTGAATTTTGGCATCCATTTTGAAAACACGTAATGAGAGTTATGACTGGAGACCTGATCATAAATTCTTTGTAATACATGAAGCTTTGTTGTTCCATGAAATGCCATTTATAGATAAAAAAGAGAGGGAGAAAGTGAAGTTACTTAGTATTGTATTGGCTTGGAAAGTAAAGCACTGAGCTGTCAAACAGCAAGCAGCTTACCTGCCAACTTCTTTGCTTAAGAATTCTGGACTAATCTGAAATTGAGGGAGGTGAACAAAGGCTAAAATGAAGGATAATTTTTAAATATTGCTCTAATTTAGTCAAAAAGATAATTCATATGTTTATGCTGTTGTAAGACTTGTTTTTGTAAAGGATAAAAGTACATAACTCAGATATCTGCCATAATTGACTGACTGTAATCCTCAGCGATATACCAGAAAACATATTGGGGGGGGGGGGGCAGGGCAAAAATAAGACAATTGGGGGTAGTCTGCAAAATCAGGGACAGTTGAAAGGTATGGACAGCAGTCAGAAACTAAATGTCCTTCTGCAGAATTAACAACTTTAAAAGCTCTTAGACACTTCATTCACCCACATTATGTTTGTAAGTGTGGTAGAGTCAAGTCCTAACATCTTTTAAAAGCTGTTTTTCCTTTAGCCACTGTTTTGCCTTTTGGCACTGCCCTCTCTTAGTCCTTGGCTCAGGACCCAACCTTAACATACTTGGGTGTCCTTAAACTTTTGCTAAGCACTCCTAAATGCTGCTAAGATCGGATCTCACTCTAGGGAAATGCGTAGTTTATCTTTTCCCCATTTTTCTGAGTATAATCATGACGCTCTGTTGCACTGGATTGAGATATGATTGGAGAGGTCCCATCATGATTGTTTGTAGTTTGTTGATCTGTATGTGCTCCAAGTACTGCAGGCAAGCAAGTTAATTGTCCCCGAGTCAAAATTGACCCATAGAGACGCTATGGGACTACTTATAAAAAAAAAGCATACAATTGCAAAGTGTGTTTTATAAATAAAAATTGTAAATCACTTTGCGCTACCACACAAAAACATAACAGAAGTGAATTGTGTCTCTGAATGATTGAATGACTTTAACGGCTGTTAGACTTCTTTCTGCAACATGGTTTTGCGCATCTCACAGCTTTAATGCTGCTTTAGCTTCTTTCCATTGTTCTGTGGTGACCGGCACTCCTTGATGTTAATGCTATAGTGTGAGACTAGAGCATAACAGTGCTGAAAGGTATTTAAATTTTGTGTAACATCTTTTTTACTTCAAAAATTGTTAAACATCTCAGAAATTGTTAAATTTGTCTTTTTCCCAAATTTGTTGCACAATTGCTGTGCTGCATGCACTGAGAACTGTTTGCAGGTTTGATAACAGAGGATGCGTAACATATCTTCGGTTCCATCTGACACTTAAATATGAATCATTTTGTGCGTAGTTGTGTTTTAGATGTGGAAGACTATTTAGCCTGGTAGAAAAGTAAAGATTATGAGGTTAAGACTTTAGGCTATGAAGTAAGCAGTTAAAAAAAGAAATTTCACTTCTCACTCCAGTTTGTTATAGCTTTGGTATATTGCTGTGAATGAATTTTATGTGGGTAGATGGATGAGATATGCATGCAGAATGCTATGTGACTTATGTAGAGGTTTCAGTATTCAGGAAGGTTACTGCACTAAGAGGGAATCTGTTTACAGTGGTGACATTGTTCATATATCATTAGGTTGCCATTTGCTTGAGCAACATCTGTACTCACTACCAGTGAATTCCTCTTGGGTCCCTGTTTTGGAATTTTCCTATAACCTTTTACTTCCAGTATTAAAAGTGAGGAATTTTAAATTGGGTTAACATTTTTGTAAGCTTTTTGCCAGACTGAAAAAGGAATGACGGATATGAAGCAAGTGCTGAGACCAAAGAGCTGTATGCTTGTTATATTCTCTATATAAGCAAGGCATTGCCTTTGAAAACAAGTTAGTTTTCCTAGTTAGGTTTACGTCCTTGAGACAGAGATAGTCTATTGGAAGTTTATCACCCTGCCAGCTTAGAAAGTTTTATTTTCTTTGTGACGAGGACCTTCACTATATGATGAAGGGTTGAGTTTTTACTGTAACAAAATTGAAAAAAAAAACAAAAAAACAAAAACTGAATAAATTCAATTCATGATCATTGCAGCAGGGTTTCAGCAGTACATTTTAGTATCCAAGCAACCTAGTTTGTCCTTGGGCTTATTTTTCACAGCCCAGAATAATGTGCTTGTTAAGGTCACATTAGGAAAAAAGTGGAAGAACTACATCCCCTCAAGGTAGCTTTTGTTAGTGACTGACCTGCCATTTTAGCACTTGAGTTCCTGTGCTTTAAAAGACAGCATTATGATAATTAGATTGTCATGAACATAAAAAAACAAAACTGTCCCTCCACAAATCACCACACATGTTCTTGTGTAGCCTTAATAGGTCACATATCCTCTTTTTCAGAAAGGGACGGAAGCTGTGCACTTCTCTGTTATTGCAAGGTTATTTTCAGTTGCGCACAGCTTTAGATTTAGCCCACAGACTGTCTACCCTTCTGCTGTAAACATCTTAGTAGCAGTCAGAAATGTATGTAACAGTATCTTTGCATTTCTTTATTTATGTATGTATTTGTTAATTTATTCATTGTTCGTTAACCTGGTGTGTGGACTGGTATCAAACCCTTTCAGACACGTTCCAAGGCATAAGACAGAAACATTACAATTATGTACATTGGAATTTAATTCTTGCCATAAAATGTGAAAGAAAAAAATGGAGGGGGGGGGGGTGCTTGGCTAGGATTACAATGGCAATAAAGCCTAATACTTATGAGTATAAATGCAAAGAACTTTATGGTGCCTCTTTATCTTGGTCCTTTCCGAATATGGTAAATCCAGTGTGACTTTTAGAATCGTGGAAAGCATCAGTTGTACCGTGTGTACAGAGAATTAAATTTATTCTTAAAGGAAAAGCACAGTTGCTAACACAAAAACAGCTGTGATCAACTAGATGTAGTGTGACTGATTTAGTATGTTGTATCTTAATTCATGTCATGGTAATACTATGTTGGAAAAGCTTTGCCTGCTTATATCAATGTTGGAGTTGAAATGAAAGCCCTTGATAAGTACTTATCTTTTTAACTTCATGGTCTGCAGTCTGACCTCTAAGACAAGATCAGCAGTACCTCTTTAATAACTTTATTTTTTTTTGTTAATGCTACAATATAGATGCTGTCAGAATGGTATCATTGATTTTTCAAATCTGTAAATATCCTCACATTTTGTAAAGACTTTGGGATGGATATGGTAAGTGGGCCTTTGTGGTCACTTCCGGATGTATACCCTTGGTGAACAGGGACTTGGTGTTTCACTTGGGATTTTTGATCTTTGCTCATGCTTTTCGCAGGACTCCTTAGGTTAGTGAGGCATGTCTTCCTTTGACCCCATTCAGAGCACTATGCACTAATGTGAGGCATATCAGTAACAAGTCGGTGCTTATCTCTTAACGTGTGAATTATTGGCCTTTTATGAAGGAGGCATGTTAGATTACTTTACGATGGAATGAGTCTCATGTTCTGACCATTTCCTTATCCACTTTCCTCTGTTTTTTCCCTCATTTAGTCTACCTGATCTTGGATTAGCTCCGTTTCATAATTTACATAGATATGTCTTTCTTACTTTCTTTTTACCATGCTATTTCTTCGTGGAGGATAGGGCTGGCAGTCTTGATGTTAGTTTTTGATTATAGCATTTAACTTTTGCTGTAGATCATGTATGTATCATCCTGTTGAAGACATGTGAGACATAGTTTGACTCTGAGCTACATTCTCTATACCAGAAAGGTTGGTTAGTGGAACCGTTGTTGGACGTGTTAGCCTCTGTTGTGACAGGCTTGATTTATTTATTTGACATTTGTTGACTGGGAATGTCCGACTGAGCAAAAGCCCTTTTTCAGCAGAGGCCCGGGAGAAAAGCTCCAATACAAAATACATTAAAATATAGAAATAGTTATACTTATTGAGGCTAAACGAGCATTGAAAACAGTGAATAATCTATTAACATAGTTGTAATATACAAGGTAACTCTACAGTTGCATAAAACTGTAAATTAAGGTTAAATAGGCAATCAGAGAAGAACATAAGAACAAAGGGAACAGTGAGAAATGAAAATGAAGTAGATCTAAGAAAAAGTAAGATAAACTAAGGGGTATATAACTAAGAGAAGAGATACAAGCTCTGTGATGTAGAAATAAGAGAAGGGATACAACCAAGTGTAGTACTATAGAGAAGTAGTTAAAAAGGCCCATGGAAATACGGGAAAGAGAGAAGAAAGGAGAGTATAAGTAGGGAATTTACAGGGACATGTCCAGGAGTTCAGCCAGTAAGCTTTTAGAGCTTTTTTTAATTCAAGAGCATTTGATATCATTCTGATGGAAAAGGGTAGTTTGTTCCAAGATTGGGCAATAGAGTGGCGATAAAGATTTAAAGGAGCATTTTGCTTTCTACTTGACAGATCTCAAGAAAGTAGACTGTTTTTTGGTCAAGAGACATATCTATAGTGGCTAACTGACCAGCCGTTCTGTTTTGGTTGGTGGATGAGCTGTATACCTTTAACCTCACATCTTTGTGAGATAACTGCTTGATCTGATGCTGTCTGTTTCATCTGTTCCTTAACCATTGGGGTTAGGGATCTGACCTCGGATCCAACTTCGACCACTTCTCAGACTTTCAATCCATAACTCAAGTTCCTGCCTTACCCATAACCCCCCATCCCCGCATTACATCACATCTAATTTGCTGCTTCCAGTGATCAAACATGGTTGTTGTGGTTTAAGCTTTAGGAAGTGATGCTCTTTTTTTTTTTTTTGTTTATAACCTCTCCTTTTTCCCGTTTTATTTATATATATATATATATATATATATACACACACACACACACACACACACACACATTTATTTATCTTATTTTACATTTGTTGACTGGAAATGTCTGAGTGAGCCGAAGCCCATTTTCAGCAGAGGCCCGGGGAGAAAAGCTCCAGTAAATGCATATAGTAATCTATAATCAATGACGTTATTTCTAGAAAGAGGGTATCCTAAAGCCTTGATAGACACAATGTACCAAGAAGTGTTATCAAAACGGGTTGATTTATATTGCCCCTTACTGGGCGTACCAATTGAAGTTTTGCCCATTTACAACAACTCATTGAACAAACAAGGTGACCAATTTGATTTCCAAACTGCATTTAGTTGCACTTTTAACAACAACGCTTTTAGAATAAAAAATAGTGTCAAAATACTGGCCTATTTTAAGATCAAATGAAGAGACTAATAAATGGTTACCTAAGCAACCAACATTTGTTAATGCAAGGAACACTAACCTCAAAAATATGTTTGAAAGGCACACACAACAATTTGAAGGCACAAAGGGTTCAATAACTGGCACCTTTAAATGCAATTCTTGTAAACAATGCCCATATATTATGAACACTGATGCTTATTATATTAAAACAAGAAAATTTAAGGTGAAATCTGAGCTGTATCACAATTGTGCATCAAAGGGAATTGTTTACTTAGGGGTATGTCAGGTGTGTGAAAGCTTTTACATAGGGAAAACAGAGAGGACGCTACGTAGAAGGATTTATGAACACCTTTATGACATACAGAAAAAGAAAGATTTAAATGCATTTTACAGATATCTGACAACATGCCCCAAGATGACTTTAAAATTTATGGTGATAGAACAGGTTCCTTTGAACCCTAGGGGTGGGGACTGGGAAACAACAGTTGAATACAAAGAATTAACTTGGCAACTAAGACTGAATGCATCCAGACCACCTGGTTTAAATGAAGCTATCCACATCACCAGTCTATTAAAATTAAGACGAGCAAAACTTTAAAAGGTTGTAACATAAAGGTACTTATTCATACACATAAAAACTGGTGGTTCCAGGTTTTCAACATACATTTATGAAAACATGGATCAATACAGTATATTCCATGTTCATTTTTTACACTGTTGTATATATTTTACATATTACGTATATATTATTCATTTATTTACAATTACACTCATATACAAACACATACATTTTATAAGATTATTTATATGATATAGAGATTTTAACAAATCAATTAAGTTATTGTTGACACATATTTATTAATTATATTATGCTTATTTATTTATTCATTTATGAACTTTTGTCCAATACTTATATAACCGTAATGGTTGCATTATTTCTACTTACATACGTATATGCACAAACATACCCGCTTATTTTTTGGCTAGTTTTTATTTTATTTATATTTACGTACACAACAGCCAAAGTTCGTATTACTTTTAGATAGAGATTTTTTACATATGCTCACGTGCACACATTATTGTTATTTTAACACATGGGTTTATGGTTAACAATACATATACACAGTATCTTAATTTCGTTTTACTAAGATGGGTATATGTATTGAATAGCAAGCATAATGATTTTAAAAGAATTTTGCACATTGACCAGAAACCACAGGTAGAGAGTTGTCTTACACTACTTACGCAAAATTATATTTACGTAGTGTAGCACATTTGTAGTGTAAGTCAGTTTATTAGGAATAATAAGTTTAGAACTGATTTACGCTATTGGCACAAGATTGAATGTACGTAGGGTAACACATCTGTTGTTTAAATTGTTTTTTAAAAACATGTTTATCTAGAAGTTTATTTTAACAACTACTATTTTTAAGATTCAACAATTCTTCTGCATTCACACTACTTTAAATAATAGAGGTTGTTTTGGAAATATGAATCATCCAAAAATTATTTGTTGTTAATGTGGCAACTATATTTTAGAAATCCAGAAGGCTTACAATAACTATGCACTCAGCACTTTAATCAAGAGTCATTAATTAAATTTGTTTTGTTGTTAATTGATAATCAACTGCTTTATTTAAACGAAGCCAAGCTTTTTGTGGTTTATCTTGAAAAAGCCTGACACAGTTTCAGGCGAAAGCGCTTGATTTATTGGATTTTACTACTTTTGTTCTGTGTTGTTCGTGTTGCAAAATAAAAAATTTCACCGCATCCTTGGAAGAGTTTATTGGATTTACGTAGTTCCTTTTGCAGTTTGCTCTATAATCAATGACCAAATATGCAATTGGCATTAACATAAGCAGCAACATTACAGCCACAGCAATATTATAAAAGAAGTAGTAAATGTAAAAAGGTTAACATAGGAGAAAAGATTTTTTACAATTTATCTAAACAGGATGTAGTACAAGTAAAGTGAAGAGGAAATGCCTAGATTAGAGAGGTGGGAGTAGAAATTTTCAAGGAGGGTTAGAGCATTGGCAGATCCTTTTCCTGTTTAAGTATTCTTTTAGAGTTTGTTTAAATTGTTTGGGATGCATGTTTGTTCGAATTTCGATGGGAAGTTTATTCCATTCAATAGAGGGATGGTAGCTGTATAAGTTACATCCAGATTTTGATTTGGGCTTATAGATTTTTAAGAGGTCAATGGAAGAGCTTTGAAGGTTTCTTGCAGGAGCATAGATGACAGAGTGTAAGGCTGGACAGAAGGATGGCTGGTAAAGAATTAAGTGTATGGTTTGGAGCTGGGAGAGGAGGAGGAGGTGGGGTAGTTCTAGCCAGTTTAGATATCTTAGAGAGAGACAGTGATGTGATCTATATGGTTGTTGGGTTGCAAATCTAGCTACTTTGTGGTATATAGTCTCAAGTCTTGAAAGCAGAGAGGAGTTTAGGTTAGTAAGGATTTGTGAGCAATATGTTAAGCAGGGAAGAAGGGCAGCATGAGTGAGGGCTATTCTAGCTTGCTGAGTAAGACATTTGTTATTTCTGTAAAGTAGACCTAGTTTAAGGTGTGTTTTCCTGATACAATTATTAATATGGAGGTTGAATTTTAGTTGATCATCTATTGTGATGCCAAGGAGTTGTGATCTAGGTTCAACTGCAGTAGGAGTCTTGTTGCGTGACTTGATCGTAAAATAAGTTTTTATGCGATTGGCTGTTTTAGGGAGGAAGAGTAGTAGTTTTGTTTTTTTAGGATTAAAGTTGAGTTGGTTGTTTGAGAGCCATGTTTCTACTGAGTTAAAGGAAGATTGGGTAGCTGTTAAGAGTTCAGAGTGGGAGTTTGCTATTGTTATGACTGTAGAGTCATCGGCGTATTGTATAATAGAGAAGAGAGGGCAGGAGGTATACAGCAGGTTTGTGAAGATGTTGAAGAGTAGTGGCTCTAGTATGGATGCTTGAGGGACACACATATGAATTGAAAGGGGAGTAGATAAAGCAAAGTCCCATTTTACAGATTGGCCCCTGTCTTTAAGGTAGCTTTCAAGCCATGCCACTGTTGTGGTGGAGAAGTTAAGGTTAGACAGTTTATTTAGTAATAGAGAGTGAGAGACCGTATCAAAGGCATTTGAGAGATCGAGAGAGACAGAGATTAGTTTTTGGTCTTCTCTGGCCATGGAAATAGTATTTAGAAAGGATAGACGTGCAGCATCTGGTGCCGTGTTTTGGTTGAAAACCATGTTGTGTAGGAGTGAGAAGGTTTTCTTGGGTGAGATGACCCATAACTTAATTATGTATGCATTTTTCTAGAACTTTTTGACAGAGGAGAGAGAATGGCAGTAGGTCTAAAGTTGGAGATTTCACT
>NC_056746.1:222316661-222469161 GCF_019279795.1 Protopterus annectens
GGATAAGATTGGTAAACAAAATGGTGACTTTACACTTGTGTACAAATATTTATACATGTAATAACTTGGGTGTGAAAAAAAAATTAAATTGGGGGCCAGTAGTGCAGTAACATGCACGTGTCCAAATTTTGTCAGAATTGCTGTGTGGTACAATGTAGGGTGTATAAAGGCTCTGCCTTGTAAGATGAAGAGAGCAAATAAAAGTGATTTGGGAATATTCTGTGTGGGTGACTTCTTGTTAACTTTGAAGCACATTCTGAAAGCTGCTTGAAGAAGTAAAGTTGAACTGTTCAAAAGGTCTGTCTGTTTTACTGGCTTAAAAAATGACATTCATTTCCAAGGGAAAAATGGTTCTCACAAGTCCGTCAAATTATGTATAAGTGCCAACATGTGCCATAATCCAGAGTTTAATCCAATGGATGAGACAGGTTTGTCAAATAAAAAGGTGGCGGACAATTTGGGAGGTATGGGCCACTGCTTCTGGCAGTGAAGAGCGATTCAGATCTTGCAAATTCCCTTGTGTAACTGTAGCTCCCTTTTCTGCAGTTTGTTTGAAAAACAGCTGAGATTAAAAAGAAAAAGAAAAAAAAAAAATATATATATATAGAGAGAGAGAGAGAGAGAGTTATTGGCATTGTGATCATATCACCTCTAGGTTGTCTACAGGACAAAACTTTTACATGTGCCATACAGCTTGAAAGGCTAAACCTTCAGATCTGATATCAGGGAGCCATGTTTATGCATAAAATGGATGGGTTTTTTGTTCTTTAGCAGTAAGAATTTAACAAAGTTGAACACTCAGTGATGTTGCACTTGTTACAATGCACAGTGTGCCTTAACTATTCACATAAATAAGTCTGCTCATCCCCCCACCAAACAAATGTTACAATAATAATTTTACTGCATGTGTATGCTTAGCAAGCACTCAGTGTGCAGCTGTCAAATAACAAGCCAAGACTTCTAGTGGCACTGCTTTTATTATCTTGGGAATGAACACAATGTCAACTGCTGCAGGTGTCACAGTTCAGGTGTGGCACTCATACTTACCATTTTAGTAACTAAACCAGTGGCAGTAGTAATGTGTTCCTGCACAGGGGCTAGTAGGAATGTTGTTCACTGCACTGCCCAGGCATAGATTGGGGAGTAGCCACGAGACTACCCCTTAGAGAACAGATTGTGGCCTAGTCTTCTTTTAGACATTCTGGTCTCAAGTAAGCCCATCAGTCTTTTAGCTCCTCTCTGCTTGTGAGAGCTTGAGCCAATACTCAAGTGTTTTGGTTTAGTGTAGGACAAAGGGACTGTGGGGTATGTGCCCTCAGTTCTCAACTTGGGGATGTATGTGGCAGATTGTTGGTGAAATGTTCCATGACCTTTCTTGTCATAAAACAGAACTCTGAACTGAGGACTATCTTTCCATACCTCCTGAATTTGATTACCAGTATAGTTGGCATTTGACACTGACAAATTGTTTTGTTTTATTTTTGATAACCTGGGTCCAGCCTGCCACATGCTGAGTCTTCCCTTGGCACTAAAGCTTAAGCGTCAGTAGATTTTGAGCTGCAACTTCATATCTTTCTAAGAGGATATTCAGTGTATTGAGCAAGGGATGTTCTAGTTGCATAAGAGATTGAGCTCAACTAATTTTCCAGAGACATAATTGTCAAAGTAACGAGACAGCATGGTCTAACTTTGAAGGCTTGCTGCGGATGTTAACTTAAAATTTCTCCTATTGTATTCCCAGATCACCATATTTTTGAAATCTATTAATTTCCTGCACTTGGAGGAACATATAGGCTTCCATATGCCACATGTGATATAACATGCCTTATTGGCTGGATATGCTCAGGAATACAGATTAGTTGTTCCTTTGCTTTGCTTCATGCAGAGAGAGAGACTATTGAACATCCCCCAATTGGACTACAGCCTATTCTTTCCCTTTGTGGTAGGGATCCTTCCTGGATCCACTAGAATGAGAGCCGTCCAGACATACGTCTCAACCTCCAAGCATTAAAAGTCATATCAGAGGGTCAAAAAGCGGAGAACTTTATTTTTCATAATGCAGGGTCTTTGTATAATAAATCTTATACAGTTAGTGGTAGTGAGTCTTTTTATAGTCTTAGTTTGTGTATTTAATAAGGTATGTATCATAAGTAGGACTGACTTTGAGGAACACCATAAATCTAGGAAGACCAAAACTAAAAATGAGGGCCAAAATCATATCCCTATGCCTAATTTATAGCAAATGAGAGAGATCCATCCATAAACGTTTCATTTACACAGCATTGAGGGTTGCTTGTGCCCTTGATGATGTTTTTCTGTGCCAGCTTACTTCCTTTTCTTGGTTAGGGACATATGACTTTCATCATCATTGGTAGAATGTAGTCTCTTTCCTTCATGCAGGTGCACACTCCCATGCACCTGCCCAGTGAAGGCCATTGCCCAGTCATGGCTTAATGTGCCATACTTTCACCCCTAGGTCGCATGCCCCATCCCTTTCTCCTAAGAATTACTCCATGTGGCTGGCTGTCCCCCCCACCAAGGTGGTCATGCTCATCCTCCTTCCATCTCAATTGGTAATAAAATTGGGGTCTCCTGAACTGTTGTCAGGGCTTTCTCCATATATACCAGTAGAACTGGTTAAGTTTGGGCTTTATTTCTTGGGATTCTAGCTGTTGACCAGTGCCGAAGGCCTTCAGAGTTGGATGCAACAGATGTGTGTACATCAGAACAGTTAATGTATGCTAAGGCTTTCTGTGATGGCTTGTTATCCTTTTTACTATTTTTCCTTGTATTGATGGCTTCTCCATTTTACATTAGGCGGTAGAGTTTTCTGTAATTTGGACAAGCATAAAACTTTTATATTGTAATTTTGTGTGACATTCCATTACCTGATACAGTGAGCACGTATCTGTTATATTTTAACAGTAGAGATTGCTCTCAAAACATTTTTTTGCACCAGTATCTTTGTGATATTTCTCCCGTACAAACATGAAAGGCTTTCTTTGTTCTTTAGGGATAGTGGGGGGGAGGTCCTGTTCTGGCTAAATTACCTCAGTTATGGAGCTGTAGCCTTGGCATACAGATTAGAACATATTTAAGTTCCTCATTGGCTGCGGTATGTATTTATTTATTTTTTTTTCAAATGGCTGAAGGATATTAGTATTTGTTTGGGATTTTATATTGGTAACCATTGATTTAAATCTTTGTTAACCTAGTAAACCTGATATGCCTTACCCTGTTTTTAGGGGCAACCCAGTATCAACGTCTGTTTAGGTGACCTGCTGAGAGTCATACAGTGTACAGATGGAGACTGAAAGAATAAAATGCTGGACTGCAATGAACAGACAAATAAAGGCAGAGTTTTGAGTGTAATTGGATAATACTTGATTATGCCTTGAAGTGTGTTAACATTTGTGTAAGTCAGAACAATGTACTGGCACATCATTGGAAAGCATAAAATTTGATCTGAAGTAGTTGACTTCATTCATTCTGCACATATGGGTATACGGATCCGAGCCGGCAAAACTTTTCAAGCATCAGCTCCGAGCTCCAAGCTCCTTCCTTACCTATATTACATCACTTCCTCCTGTCTAGCCCCAGATCTCATTTGCCGTTCTGAGTCAGCGTGGTCTCTGAGCTCTAAGCAAGGTGATAAGGTTTTTTGGTCTTTTTGGCGATAGTTGAGTGTCAGTACCTTTTCATTTTTCCTCCCTTCACGTTGGTCGTCGTGTTAGTTGTAAAAAAAAAAAAAAAAGTTTTAAGTGCTTTGTTTTGTGATACTGGTTTCCCGCCTAGGCCCAATCCCTGTTAAGTATGTGTGTGTGAGTGGGCCGTTAGGGCTTGTACTGTTTCTACAATGGCTGAACAGCCTAAGGTTCTATTTAAGAAGTGCAGAGTGTGGTCATAAGCTCTCACCAGCCGATGGCCACACTGCGTGTGTTCTATGTTTAGGGGTCGCCCATCTGTCTGCATCCTGTGACATTTGTTCAGGCTGTAACCTCAGGGCGTTGAAGGATCATTGGGCTAAGCTTGTGGCTAAGGGTCTGCTGCCAGCTTCTGCCCTGGAGTCTGCCTCGGTCCCCTCCCCAGCCAGTGACACTGTGCAGGCAGGGACTCACCCTCCCGCCAGGCCTGCTTCGTCAGAGTCGTCCCAGAGAGTTAGGGACAGAAGAGAGAAGGAGAAGTGCCACAAAGAGAGGGACAGGTCCAGGAAAAGATCACCGGACAGGGAGTCTTTCTCCAGCCCCTCTTCTAAGGTACCCAGGTCTCGTTCTTGCCGGAACCGACAGAGTCTTCGGAGCTGAGGCACTCCCCTCAGATCCGGCCCAGACCCGAGTCAGTCGCTTCCTCCAGGTCGACTCGGAGCGTCTCTGACCTTGATATGGACAAGCTAATGAAGAGGTTCATTCAGAACCAGATTCAGATGGGGGTCTTACCAGGGCCCTCTCCCATTGGAGAGGGTCCTCCTCCTTTAACTGTGTTCCATCCTATTGCTCCTTCCCTGATCTGACCCGATGCTTCGGGTTCTCAGGTCCAAGACCTTTTGGAGCTGTTGGGTCAGCACCGATGGTTCTCGTGTCCTCAACGCCGGCCGTTACCTTGAGTTCCTCGGATCCGATCTTAGAGCCGTGGGACTCTCGGAGCCGTTGTCGGGGAGTTGGACCCGAGGGTCGAGATCTCGCTCTTTCAGATCCCATCCTCAGTGCCCAGACTACCCCGCCGGTGGCTCCGATCCCTGCTTTCATGCCGGGGAGAGCCTCATCATTACACACTATGGAGGTGTGCTCTCCATCGGCATTCGGGGCAGTGGAAAGGGTTCTCTCCCAGGGGTTGAGACCACAGCTCACCTACTCGGATCCTACCCTAACCCCTCTGATTTTGGATTCTGCTCCCATTACTCTGTCACAGGGACAGCCCGTGCCAAAGCAACTCCAGGTTGTCCCCCTCGGGGAACCACCGGAGGCTTACGAATCCTATCCAGAGAAGTCCCACTGGAGAGGAACCTCGTAAGCGCAAGTGTAAGAGGAGGCACTTCGACTCCCCTGAGTCCATTACCACTGATATGGACTTGGATAAAGGAGAGGGTTCCCCCAGATCATCCACTGAGGACATCTCGTTTGGAGACATTATGGAGATCCTCTGCCAAAGAGGAGGTTGGTCAGCCCCCAAACCCTCTGCGGATGAGTCCGTATTCCTGGAGGCCTTTGGCATGGGCCCATCTACTTCTTGGGTCTTCCCTCCAGTGGACCATTTGGTGGACCTTATCACCACTAGGGAATGGAAGGATCCTGACACCATAGAGCCTATACCCAAAAGGCCAGACAAGATTCTTTCCCCGCTGGCAGACAGGCAGGCATGGTCTAAAGGAGCCCCGGTAGACGCTTTGGTGGTTGCAGCTGCTACAAAGAAGGAACTGGCACAGGAGAGTTCCTCTGTTCATCCACCAGACAAAGAGTCTAGGTCGATGGATCATTTTGGGAAGCACATGTACTCATCAGCGACATTTTTTATTCGTGCACTGAATTACTTGTCACGTGTTATCCGACTGCAGCGAGACCTTGTATCGGAATTAACTGAGTCGCCCCCGGAGTCTGTCGCAGCAGGACAAGCAGTCTTCCACTGCGAAGATGACTACACTGAAATCAGTGACTAATACCTCTATGCTTCTCCTCTCTCATGCTACGGAGGGAGCCGCTAGGGCTGCTGGTACAGTCGTTGCCTTGAGGTGTCACGCCTGGATCAGGTTGTCAATTTGCGGACCCCTTTAAGGCATCTTTCATCAATGCCCCTTTCGATGGATCATCCCTATTTGGGAAGACTGTACGTGACACACTAACCCAGAGTGAGAAGGACGGAAAGACTTTGTCAGCTGTCAGAATCTGCTTCTCTAACCCCCAGAGGTCCTATTCCAGGAACCAAAAGGGGTAAAAGAAGATGTGGTTCCTGAAATAACAGTCCTTTCGTGACACTCGGGAGTATTCGTCCCCCAGAGGCAGAGGGGGTCCCAGAAACTTTGGGTCTAGGGAACCCTTTTTCGACAAACCCGCACAGCAACCCTGAGGGGTTGCCCAGCTGCTCTACTCTGGAGGCAGTTGGGGGGAAGATTTTCCTTACATCCAGCGGCATGGGAGTCCATTACTGCAGACCGCTGGGTGTTAAACATCATATCCAGAGGATATTCTATCCCCTTCATTTCATGTCCCATTACTCCAGCACGCCTTCCAGATGTTCCACCCATTCACAGGGAGGCTGCAGCTTTAGAGGTTTCGAAGCTGCAACAAAAACGAGCCATCGAGCCGGTCCGCCCAGATCAATCTGGATCAGGCATCTACTCCAGGTTCTTTTTAGTGCCAAAGAAGACGGGGGACCTCAGGCCCATTCTGGACCTGTCTATCCTTAACCTGTCGGTAGAGAAACAAGAATTCCAGATAGTCACTCTACAGTCTAATCTACCGTTTCTAAGTGAATTTGCTTGTTAGACCTCCAGGATGCTTACTATCACAACAAGGTCCACAGGAGCTGCAGGATGTTTCTACGCTTCCAGCTAGGGGCCAGTCACTTTCAGTTCAGAGCCCAACCCTTTGGTCTCACCACAGCCTCCAGGGTGTTCACCAAGGTTATGGCGGTCGTAGCGGCTCACCTGAGACTTCAGGGCATTCAGGTATTCCCCTACCTGGATGACTGGCTCTTCGCTGCATCCACCAAACGTCTCTTGTGTCAGGCCCTACACTACTTTCTCTGTCTGGCTCACAAGTTAGGCATCACGATCAATGTCAACAAGTCACACCTGGCTCCGGTTCAGATCATAGACTTCATAGGGGCAAGGTAGGATTCGAATCAGTCAAAGATTTTTCTCACCTCGGAAAGAATAGAAAATCTCAGACTCCATGTATCGGCGAGCTTGGATCACTCAGTAGTCAAAGCAGCCGATGTTCTCAGGGCCCTGGGTTCGATGGCAGCTGCAATCTCTATCCTCCCTCTTGCACGTCTTCACATGAGCGTCCTTCAGTGGAATCTGGCAATTCAATGGTCCTGGCTAGACCTTCCGATGGATTTCCACATCCGAATCAATCGGACATGCAGAACGTCACTACAGTGGTGGCTTCAATCGGCGGACATTTTCCCGGGGCGCAACTTTCTAGCCCCTCAGCTCAAGCCACGGTGACCACGGACGTTTCCCAGCTCGGGTGGCAGGACACTTCCTGGGAAGAACGGTCCAAGGCACATGGTCCCTTCCAGAGACCAAGCTACACATCAGTGTCCTGGAGATGGGGGAAGTGCTTTAAGTGTTGAGAGCCTTCCACCCTGTCCTACCTCCGGGGACAGTAGCCATTCAGTCAGACAACATGTCTGTAGTCTGGTATATAAACAAACCGAGAGGGACCCGATCCTACCCCCTTTGTCGCGAGACCATGAGGGTTTGGGAGTGGGCCATATCCACCAGCCAGTTTCTCATAGCAACGCTTATCCCGGGTTGCTCCAACATTCTAGCAGACAGTCTCAGCAGGGCAATCCTTCTGCCTTACGAGTGGTCTCGGAAACAATCAGTGGCGGAGAAGATCTTCCGTGTTTGGGGTCAGCCTTGCTGCGATCTCTTCACATCTCCTTCCAACGCGAAGTGCAGCAACTTCTTTGCTCTGATCCCTCCTCCAGGGGATGTCCCCAGGGACGCTGTAGTCCATGCTTGGCCTCCCGGGCTCTGTATGCTCATCTCCCATTACCTCTTATTCCGAAGTTCCTTCAGAGAGCTTGCTGGCTGCAGTGCAAAGTCAATGTCATAGCTCCCTTCTGGCCACATCAAGTGTGGTTTCCCTTCCTATGGTCTCATCTGTTGGTTCCTCCATGGACTCTAGATCCATGCCCGGATCTGATTTCTCACCTTTCGGGCTTGCCCCTGCCCAACCTGGACAGTCTCAAGCTGACGACATGGCTTCTCCAGTTCCCATGATAATCAGGACTCCCGGACGTTCGTCCCCTGTTAAGAATATTCTGGTAGCTTCTCTTAAAGCCTCCACTAGGAAACTCTACAATAGCAAGTGGAGAAGGTTTTGCATTTGGGCCTCTCAGTGCAATCTGAACCCTTTTATAGCCCCCGTTCCGGTCATACTGGATTTTCTGGCCAATCTTTTTCGATCAGGCGCTAGTGCTTCCACCATCAAGGTTCAGCTGGCTGCCATATCTAATTTTCATGTGGGTGAAAATAAGGTTGCTCTGGCTTCTGCCAAATTGTGTAAAGCTTTCCTGAAGGGCACTTTTTTATTGTGACCACCAGTTAAAGAAACAGTGCCCCCCTGGGATCTGACTTTAGTCCTTCAGGCTTTGACCCCCCCCCCCCTTTCGAGCCAGCCGGTTAATTTCCGATGAAGTTTTTGTCATGGAAGACAGCCTTCTTGGTCGCCATCACTTCAGCCAAGAGGGTTTCAGAGTTGCAGGCTTTATCCTCCTTGCCCCCACCCCCCTGTTTGGTTTTCCACAAGGATAGGGTTTCGCTGCGTACAAACCCTTCCTTTCTTCTCAAGGTGTCCTCAGCAGCCAACATTAATCAGTCAATCAATTTGCCAGTCTTCTTCCCAAATTTCCAAAATAGAGGTGAACGTAAGCTTCATTTATTGGATGTCCATAGACAACTTCGTTTTTACCTTCATAGGACTAAACCCTTCCGGAAGTCGGATCAATTGTTTGTATCCTTTTCTAAACCATTTTTGGGCAAAGCAGTTTCAAAAGTGTCCTTAGCAAGGTGGATAACTCTTTGTATTGCACAGATTTATAAGGACAAAGGTCTATCTTCTCCTGGTGTATTGAAGGCTCATTCCACTAGAGCACTGGCCACTTCTGCAGCTTTCTGGTCGAGAGTTCCGTTAGACGATATCTGTGCAGCAGCGACTTGGGCCAATTCGCACACATTCATCTCTCATTATAAATTGGATTTTATTTCTAGAAGGAGAGCATCCTTTGGCTCTGCAGTGCTCAGAAATATCCTTCCATAAGGGCCTCCCAGGAATATTAGTAGCTGGGGACTCTGTCCCATATGTGCAGAATGAATGAAGTCAACTACTTCAGATAAAAAAGTTATGCTCTTACCATAACGTTCCATCTGAGTAGTAGACTTCATTCTTCTGCACCTTCCCTCCCTCCATCCCCCTCACTCTTCAGGTTTTTCATGTTTAGAATTGTGGTTATGTTGCCATTTAGTGTCAGCAAACTCGATCTGTGGTTAGATAGGAGGAAGTGATGTAATATAAATAAGGGAGGAGCTTGGAGCTCAGAGCTGATGCTTGAAAAGTTTTGCCGGCTCGGATCCGAATCGGATCCGTATACCCATATGTGCAGAAGAATGAAGTCTACTACTCAGATGGAGCGTTATGGTAAGAACGTTAACAACTTTATCTGTTTCATATGTATGTACACACACACACACTTTTTACTAACTTGCATTAAGTGAAACTCTAGTCTTGTCAGATTCATGTTAGGCTACTTTACAGAGACTTTTTCTTGTTCAGCACCCTGCCCCTTCAGTTCCCACTGGTGGCCTCCTGTGTTCATGCTGGTTTGGTGGATTCTCCCTTCTTGAACCCAACTAGCTAATCGATATAGTAATCGGAAAATAACTGTTTTACTTTGGTATTAAAACTTCTAGCAAAGGGCCTTTATTTTTAACATTTTTGGCTGCAGTGCTTCTGTGCTTGTTCCTTCTTTAATCTTCTCTTTTCTCTGCTGTTGTGCCATTCACACTAAACTTGAGTCATAAACATATCAAGCAGGAAAAGTTTACTTATCTGAGGTTGTGCAAGAAAAGCTGAAGTACTGCATTAAAATTAAGATACTGTTATTTTTGAAGAACAGTTTAACAGCTTGTGGTTTGGCTGGATTTCAGCCTTTGGTACTTTGCAGTGATACTTTGCTATCAATGACCAGTGTATTACATCCAGTTAAAGTGTCCTCCTATTCTCATGTTTTAGTGTTTATAACCTTAGGGAGTTGCTGCCTGCAGCACTGGACATCCGGCTAGTATACCAAAGTCGTAGAAACAGGGGGTACACGCGATGTTGCATGCAAGGAACATAAACTGACATAGGCTATATGTGTGACATCTGCATGTACCCAACTCCGAACTTTTCTGCAGCAGTGTGTTTCAGATGTTTGATCGCCAGTCTCAGAAATCCGAAGTTTGTTCGACTTCAGACACCCGTTTTCAAGGATTGTTTTCATCTGTCCTCACTGAGATTAGTACCCTTGTAGGATTTCTTTGTTTCTTTACCTTTTTCAGATGTAAATGTCAGCCAGAAAGGGAAAGCGTATTTGTGGAAGACAAATTCCACATAAGGACACCCACGAGCAGTGCTTATTTTGTCTAGGGGCTGGTCACGATCACAAATCCTGTGACATTTGCCAATTCTTTGTTCCTAAAACCCTTAGAAGCTGTCTGGTGGCTTAAAATCCTTGTTTAGAATATCAGCATCTCCAACGTTTGGCCTCCAGAATCGAAGGTGGAGTGGGCACCTCCGAGGAGCCACCTAGGAAGAAAGTCAAGAAAGGCCTAATGCCCTAGCTGCGCCACAGTTGTCCGGCGAGATTCTCGAGGCGAGTGTCAGCCCAGGATCGCTCCAGATGTCTAGTATTGTGGTGCAACCAGGAACTGAAATATAAGCCGGGTCAGCAGATACCCAAAGTGCATCTGCTGAGGTTGTTCAACCATCAGAATTGATGGTGAGGGGGAACCATGGCTCGTGGCTTTGGAGGGGCTTACTGCCTTAACATCCACTATAACGTTGGCACCCAGGCCCACTACTGCTCCTTCTCCAGACGCAGATCCCCCCAATCAGGCCTACCAGTTGTTCCACAGGTACTATCTGAGGAGGAGTCTTCCTCGTCAGATGAGTCTTTACCTTGCTGCTTTCAGATTGAATACCCTAAAGGTTTCGTAACTTCAAAAGAAGAAGTCCCTTACTCCTGTCTCCTCTGGAGAAGATTTCTCCTTTGGGGATACCATTTCCCTGCTTAGATAACATTTCAAGTGGGAGCTCTCAGATGTTTCTGAGACTAAAAAGAGATGCTTTGAACTCTTGCAGATGGAGCAGCCCTCACCATCTGCAGTCCCATCTTTACTTCCAGTATTCCAGGATGCTTTTTCTGCTGCCTCTCAGAGCCCCGAGTCACAGCCTCCTGCTTCTAAGAGGCCAGACAGATTTTATAGTGTCTGCTAAGGAGCAGTACCTTTTCAGGAACCCTCCAGCAGACTATGCATTCATTGCAGTGTCAGCTGATGAGTCCTCTAGGCAACTACCTTTCTCTTCCCTTTTCCCTACTGATAATGATAGTGCATTTATGGACAAAAGTATACACTACTTCCACCTTAGCCATTAGAGCTATTAATTATCAGACCCACATGGCCAGGTTTGCTTTAGATTCCCTGACCAAGGCCTCTACTCTTCTGTCTGAGGTTCCAGACTCACCAAATAAGGCCCAACTGAGTACCCTTCTGTCCACAGTTTCTCAAGTGACTAGACACTCTATTAAGTGCAGCTGTGATGCTGTAGAGGCTTCCTTTAAGTCTGCTGCTTCTGGTTCTGTGTTAAGGAGGTTTCCATGGCTGAGACTTCAGCCTTTACCTTCGGATGTCCAAGCAAAGCTATTAGATGCCCATTTGGACAACAGAGCCCTTTTTGGAGCTGCCTCTGCAGAGCTACTTAAGTCTCTGCAGGAAAAAGGTTAAGACTTACTAAATCTAAAACATTTACTAGTCTCACCTGTTTCCAGATTCCATAGAAATTGCCCTCAAAAGCCTAGTTTTATCAAGAGGCAGTCCTTTCATCCCCCTGCAACTCAGTCCAGGGGACGGACGCATCCTAGGAAACTATCTGCTGCTAGGTCTACTGCTACCACCACACCGTCTTTCTTTTGGAGGCAGCCAGACCAAGGTAGAGCTCCACCACTGTGACTCTCATCCCTTACCCAGTTCCACCCCCCCCCCCATCCCTACGCCTAATCCTGTCCCTACCCAGCTGGCAGAAAATCATCACAGACAAGTGAGTGCTATCCATCATCAAGAGGGGATACTTCATGACTTGGTGGGCTGTTGCACCCTTCCAGTGAATTCCTCAAACCCCTTCCAGTCAGCTTCCATTTTTCCCCTCTATTCTGAGCCAACTTTGCTCTCAGGTAACTGTAGAACAAGTACCAGAGGATCGTTTAGCAAAGGGATTTTATTCAAGGATGTTTTTGGTTTCAAGAAAAGATGGTTCTTGGAGACCCATACTCTACTTATCCCACCTCAATCTTTTCTTCAAGGTGCCTACCTTCCAAATGCTCACATTACAGCACCTTCTTCCCCTTATTCCTCACAAAGCCTTTATGGTCTTCCTGGATCTGAAGGATGCTTGCCTATACATCCCTATTCATCCCAGTTACAGGAAATATTTACATTTCTCAGTGGGTTCTTCACATTTTCAGTTCTCTGCCTTACCCTTTGGGCTCTCCACAGCTCCAGGCGTATTCACAAAGTGTCTAGCCCCAGTCATTGCACACTGCAGACTGCAGGACATACAGATTTATCCCTACTTGGATGACCTCCTTATTCTGCATGAAAATCCGCTTACCCTGTCCCAGCACTTGGACATGGTTTGCAAGTTTTTGCCGAGCCTAAGCTTCACAGTGAATTACTTAAATTCTCAAATGGCTCCTTCCCAAGATCTTGTTTTTCTAGGGTGCAGGATAAGGACAGACTTGGTGTCAGTATTTATCCCTCCACAGAAAGTGGAATTTCTTATTAAATTCTTCCACTTCCTGCTACCTCTACCAATCATCTTAGCCCGGGAGTTCCTTAGAATACTAGGATACATGGCTTCCCTGATTCCCATCATCCCTCTAACCAAGATACACATGAGGAAGTTTCAGTGGGTCTTGAGAAACTCTTGGAGCCAACATTCTTATCCCTTGGAAACAAAACTTCCTCCTCTTCCCTGTTTAAAAAGGGAGCTCTCCTGGTGGATTGCTACCATTACCTTCAGTCAAGGGGTACACTTGCAGACCCCTCCACCCAAAGAGCATCTTTACACAGAGCAATCAGATCTAGGTTGGTGGGCTCTACTACACCATGCCAACAACCAGCACAAAGTTCAGGGGGAGCGGTCCATTCAGGAAAATAAGGACCACATCAGTCTAAGAGCTAAAGGCCCTCTCCCTGGCAATGCAGGCCCTTCAAGATATCCTTCTTCCCGGCACTCTGAAGGTCACCACAGACAACATGACAGTTCTCTGGTATATAAACAAACAGGGAGGAACAAAATCTTACCCTCTCTGCAGTCTTGCTATTCAAATCTGGTCCCTGGCAGCAGCAATACATATTCACTTGCAGGCAGTTTACATCCTATTAGAAGACAATGGGATGGCAGACACCCTAATCCAATCCTTAATACCCTCTCATGAATGGATGCTTCACAGGGAGGTATTTCTGGATCCAATTAACAGGTGGGGTATTCCTCAGTCAGCTCTGCCTCCTCCCAGAGCAGGCTGATGCCCCTATTTTGCACAAGGCTTCCACATCCACAAGCTTGGAGGGTGGATGCCTTTTTCTTTTCATTGGAGGAAATGTTCATTTATGCCTTCCTTCCATTTCCTCTGATTCACAAAGTCCTCCTGAAAATGCAGAAGGACAAACCAAATATCCTACTGGTGACTCCTTTCTGGCCAAGACAGCATTGGTTTCCCCTACTCTACCTTCTAGCCCAGGGCAATCACCGCAGGTTACCTCACCACTTCGACCTACCCACACAAGATAGGGATCCCTTATTCACCCCCACCTTCTCAATCTTAAACTGACAGTGTGGGCAATAGAGTTCTGATCCTCTTTAGGCACCTACATTCAGAGGACGTACTCTTTCCTGCAGGAGGCCAGGAAACCAAGTATCAGGAGAAACTATTAAATTGGAAAAGATTCTCCCATTGGTGCCTTAAGAGAAAACACGACCCATTTCAAGTTTCTGTTCCAGTGATCCTTTTTTACCTGTGTGAGTTACTACATTTCAGGGTTGACTTATTCCTCAAAGTGCACCTCTCTGCTATTTCTGCTTGCCTTCCCTTGACTCCACCTCTAGCTTCCAGGTTGGACCTCAAGCTGTTTCTGAAAGGGGTCCTTCACGTAAGACCTCCTCGTAAGCCTATCCCTCCTCCTTGGGACCTTAACTTTGCACTGGAAAATCTTATATTGGCACCTTCTGAGCCAGCCCATTCATCCTCTCTCATATTCTGTACATGGAAAACAGTTTTGTTAGTGGCCCTTACCTCTGCCAGGAGGGTCTCTGAGATCCAAGGCCTTATGGCTGCTTCTCCCTATTTTGTTTTTCATAAAGATAGGGTTTGTCTCACAACTAACCCCTCATTCATGCCTAAAGTAGTTAATGAAATTTCCTTAAATCAGACCAGTAATTTACCTGTCTTTTACCTTCCGCCACAGAACTCCTCAGAAAGGACTTTGCATCCCTTGGATGTTCATAGGCAACTGAGGTTCTACTTAGACAAGACAAAACCCCTCAGACAGTCTGACCAACTGTTTGTCTCCTTTCATCCTAGGGTCCTTGCAAGGCAGTGTCAAAGCACACATTGCCTCTTGGATTTTTAAGACTATTGCCTTTTGCTATTCCTTGCATGGAAAGCAGTTGAGTTCATCTGTCAAGGCCCATTCCACCAGAGTTGCTTCCTCTTCAGCAGCCTTTTCAAGGGCATTGATTACACTTCTTTTCTAGAGGCTGCAACTTGGTCTTCTGTACATACTTTTACAAAGCATTACAAATTGGATTTGATCTCCAGGGCTAGAACAGGGTTTGCTAGGTCTATCCTGCAGGTTCTCATAGACTCTGCTTCCCAACCTACCTCCTATGTTACTTCCTAGAGAGCTGTGGTACTCTCCCTAAAGTTATGAATACTGCAACATGAGAATGGAAACACATGGAATAGTGGTTTAAGAGCTTACCATAACCATAGATGCCCTTCTCATCCATGCTGCAGTATTCAATCCCACCCACCTTTCACCCTTTTGGACATATTAGTACCTGTGTTTTTTCTTTCCCTACCACTGATTCTTTGTGTCTGGGAGGTTAATGCTTTGTTTCTCTCCTCCTTCTCCTGGGGTCTCTCTGTGCAGCAGCCAGTTGAGTTTGGTATGT
Organism: Protopterus annectens; assembly: GCF_019279795.1. Classification (NCBI taxonomy): domain Eukaryota; kingdom Metazoa; phylum Chordata; order Ceratodontiformes; family Protopteridae; genus Protopterus; species Protopterus annectens. Next base: position 222,331,823 of record NC_056746.1, read on the forward strand.
GCAGATGTCAAAAGTATAGCCTGCGTTAGTTTATGGCCCCTGCATGAAACGTGTCACATATCCCTGTTTGTAAGACTTTTGTATACTGGCCGGATGTCCGGTGCTGCAGGCAGCAACTCCCTAAGGTTATGAATACTACAGCATGGAAGAGAAGGTCATTTGTGGTTATGCTAAGTTCTTACACAGCTACTCTTTTCTACACATTCTTTTTCCTATACATTATGAAGACCTTTTTTATTGTTATAGCCGTAAGTAGGTATTATAGCCAAAAGTAGGCCAAAATATTCTTTAATAAAATGTCATAGATCGTACATGCCAGTAACAGCTGTATGCTTATGTGGCCCTGTTATGTTGTCTTTCAAAGGCCCATTCAAATATCAGCCTTTGCTGTACAGCTTAAAAGTTTTGTTTAGTTCTTTCATGAGTAAAACTATGGTAGTATGACGAGGTGTGATGGTAGTGTTAAGTGTGTGTCCTCATATGTCTGTCTCCTGCTTGCCATTTCTCTTGTGTCAGCCTATTTTTCCTACCACTCGTGTATGTCTAGTATGCTGTAAGACATCGTGGGGGGACGTGATAGCTCTCACACTTGTACTGTCCACGGCCTAAATCTTTTCCTCAAGCCATACACCTCCAAGTCCACAAGCTTCCTTTTCTGTGTGGAAGTTGTAAGCTTTGCTACTCTAAGCAACATTCTCGAATTGTTGCAGTCTAAGTAGCTTAACAGGTTAGTCACCTTTGGTGCCTAAGGCTGTGGGTTCTTTAACCATGTTTTTTATTAATGCTCATTTAAGTTTTTGTAAAACTGCTGAGCCAGACTTCTTTTTCAGATTTCTGTACTTCTATTTCAGTTTCATTAACCAGGTAATCTCACAGCACCTGAAGGAGTCCTTTTCAGCAGAGACTACAGAAAGCATGGAATTGCATCCAGACAATTGAAATTCAGACTTTTTAAACTATCCTCTGTATGTTTCTTTGCATAAGAGATCTAAACTGTTAGTACGTAAATTAATCAGCTCTGTTGGTGTAGAAGGATAAAGCTCTGACTGTGTCCCAGGTGACTCCACTTATAAAATGAAAACAATGCATTCAAATTTTGTAATACTGGACATGGTGTAAAAATCTGCAGTTAACATTGAAAATTCATAATAAAAAGGAGATATACACAAAAAAGAGAACTATAAAAAGCATTGGTGCATATTTACAGATAGCTTTTTTTTTTTTTAACGTTGTGCATATTGCCGAAGTGGCAAAAGAGTTTCAGATGTAATCTTAGCATCGTTGTAGTAATATGACGAAAGAGAGGAGATATTTTTATTTATTTACAGTTTGATTACCGGGATTGTCTATTGGGCTGAGAAGAGCCTGTTTTCAATGGAGTCCCAGGGAGAAAAACTCCATGAAAACAATATAAAATGAAGACAATCCATTCAGTCCCTGTAATCAAACTGTAAATAAGTAAATAAAGATGTCTGTTGAAGCTGACGTGGGAAGGCTAGAGTGCCCATCCTGGGGGGGTGGGGCACTGTGACTTGCATGGCACAGTTCCTCAGATGAGGGACAACGGGTGTGTGTGTGTGTGTGTGTCTGCCTGCATCTGCGTATGGCTCACCAAGCTTCATTGCAGTAATCTTTCTCTCTGATGCATTGAAAATTACACTCACACAGGGAAGGCAGAATAGCCCCTTTAGTGATGCAGATTGCACTTTCCTCCACCTTGCATGTAGGGTTATGGTCATACTAACAAAACTTTTGATGTCTGCCTTTGTGACTACTCCTGAGGCTGACTGTCTAATATGAGGAATGGCTGCACTGGCTGGAGTGTGGGAGAGCCCAATAGTTGATGGACAACAGTGAAGAAACAGGAACATAAGCAAGCAATGTAATTCATATTTGTTTCTAAGAGAATATTTTGATTGACTCGCACCTACAAGAGCTCCTTGCCTGATAAATGGGTTATCATAATAGACCTGCTTCAAGACCAGAGAGAGCACTCCATCATTGTAGGGTCTCAATGCTTACCACATGTTGAGGCCCACTGCATTTGACAGAGGCTTTAGAGGAGGCAATGTCTCCATGTTCTTAAAAAACAAATCTCACCTCCAGACTCATAAAACTAGATAATGACCTAGATCTTCTCCATATCCAACTTCGTGTAAACAAAGCCCCCTATCATGTCATAGCTAACTTCCGGGTTCCTTCTATGTCCCCCTTGGTCTATACCTCATACTTAATTAGTATGGACTTCCTTATGTATTAAGCTAGACAACATTCTGCTAGAAAACCTCACCTACTTCTCCATAAACTCAGACTTGTACATCCTCAAACATGTATGCCCAGAGATGTATGAACTTCATCAGTACAAGCTGTGTGGACCAATTAGTCCACACCCTAACTAGGAGCAATAAACGACTGGACTTGCATACAGAGCTTCAACAGACCCTATTCTGTCAGACCTGTTGCACATTCACAAGTTCAGTGGCATCATAAAGAGCTCAAAAAAAAAAAAAAAAAACTGTCTTCTGCAAAACTGATGGAACTTGTTGGAAGGATAGGTATGTATCGGAGTATACTGCTTCTCTGGAACCATCTTCCACTCCAGGTAAAACAAAGTATTAGCCTTGCTCTAGTCAGAAATAATGAATGGATGGGTATCTGCAAATTCACCTCAAGTTTATCATCACTGTCTCTCACTGATAGGGAAAATATATAAATACTCACACATATCCTGGTTTAGCTTATTTTTGGGTTATTCGTATGCAAAATGTAAGGATTAATAACTTCCATGGAAATGTAAGGTTATGTTTTTTAAGAGCTTCACAGATCAGTAGCCTTTTAAGTACCTGTGAACCTGTAAGTATACACTGCTGTTGGCTTTATGATTGTCAACCTGCTAATCTAGCTCTTAGTTGTTGTTTGTCCCAAAATTGTTCAGTGGCTGCAAGCAAATAAATGTTGCACTATTGTTCTTCCTTTGCTGCCGGAATGTTGGGTTTATCAGTTGAAAACTGAGTTAGCTGCTTTTGTTTCTGAAAGACTGACTTTTGAAAGATTGTTACTTGCATCGTCTACACCTCCCTCTTCGAACAGGAATGTCTGTATGTGTTTAGACAATTTGTGTGCACTTGCCCTCTGATTTAGGTTTTTTTCTCGGTTTGTTTTTTTTGTCTGTATCTTTTAGTCTTGGGTTTCTTTTTTCTTTCTGACTTCATTCTGCTTTCTGTTGCACTTATTCGCCTTTGATTTCTTGCGTTATTTATATGATTAATTTTATTAATGTACCTTCTTGTAATAAAGTAAAATTCGGGGGGGGCGCAAATAAGAGAAGGTTAAAAAAATGAAACTGCATGGTTAGAGGAGGTTATAATGTTAAGTATGGGGAGGGGGTGAATGTGTTGCACTGTAGGAGGACACGGTGACAATTTAAGCATTGTGATTTTTCATCCAGCATCTAGAACATTTTGCTGATAGTTGTTCTGCTGAAAGAAAAAATGTTCTGATAAGTCACAGAGGATTCTACTCATGATGATGGAAGAATTTTGACTCATGATGCTCACTGGAGGTTGCAAAGATGGCCCCAACCCTCCTACAGTTCTTCAGTATTAAAGCTCACCGTCCTTGCAAAGAATTTAAAGAATCTGTTATCAAAGTACATTTAAACACAAGTGTGGTTTATGAAAGTCATTGCTTTCGGCTATCTCACTCGTGTTAAAATGCTAAGAGCAGGTAAATAATTCTTAGTGAAGTCCAGAATAACCTAATCTGAATTAGCAGTGTGTATCATCTATGTTCAGTCTGTGTACTGTAATCCCTATAATCCATATAAGAAATTTGTCTTACTGACAGTTTATCTCCAGTTTGGTACTTTTCTTTATTACTCACTCAGATTATAGACGAGTGGAATGGTTAATCCTATTTTGGAGGCCTTTTACAGTGTGTAATTTTTGATTTTCCTCCTCATTGTATCCCCTTCTTGCCATATCTCACATTTGTCTGTCATTCCTGCACATGGAGATGTGCATGGCTCCAGCATGCACATTGATGTCATACATAAGACTAGGAGGGTTTGCGAGCTCACTTCTTTTATGCCACTCATACAGTTTAGATGTCAATCTTAATGTCTGTTGTAGGAAGTTCCAGTTTCGGTGATGAAAATGTAAAAACTTTTAAAGTGTTCCTTTGGTTGATTAGATAAGCAGTGAGAAACTGCATTGTTGTGAAGCGTTTCCAAATGTACTAGTAATTCAAGCCACCCACCCTCAGGATGTGAAAAACGAAGTCTGAGGGTGTGCAATCCTGATTAAGTGGTGGATCTATAGGAGGTTAAATAAGTAGAAGCTAGAAATAGGTCAAAACTTCCTCTTGCAAAGTCCGACTACAAGGCAGCCTTGTTTACATCACAAGTCATGATCTTTTTCTCAATAACTGCATTGCCTCTCCATTTGACTTCTGTAATTTGATTTTCCTGTAGATTGAAAACTTTATAATTTTATGACCTTGTGTTTTGTCAGTCTTTCAGGTTGTATTTGGTCAGTATATGTTGCTGAAACTGGGCTTTGCAAAGCTGTATGTGCAATCATAGTTGTGATGTTTGCTGATTGGGGGAGCCTATGCCCATTAATGTAGGGATGAGAGAAAATGATTATGAATTGTATCAGGCTGAGGCCATCTGAGGAGAAAGTTGCGGCAATTTTCATTGCAGGTGTCCTCCTAGATTAGCTAGTATGGGTATAGACCTACAATTTCTACAAAAGTTAGACTCTGTATATATTACCCACTGCTCCAGTTTCCTTCTGGAATTTTCCAACAATGAATTTTGCATGTGCATTCCAAACCCAGTGCGTGAGATTTTTTAGTAGTCTGCAGGATGATCCCTGTGGCTCCTTTTTCTGTACGTAATTGACGCATTTGTTTGTTTGTTTACCTGAGCAGGAGCTCTCTGGCCCATTTGGTCCCTGTTGGAGGCAAGAGTCAGTTGTTAGGGAGTGGACCATTGTGCAGGTCTTGTGGATTGTTCTATCCTCACCCTGTCATCAGCTCATAAGCTCTGCAGTCACTGCACTCAGGAGGTACATGCCTGCTTCCACATAGGAGCAAACCACTCACCCCGTCCCACCAAGATGCACACCGCTTGTTGCACGTGCATGCTATTCTCCCTTTGTTGTTGACATTACTCCTGCAGTAAGCCAAGCTGCCTTTCTCTTCCTAGGATGAGCAACCCAACGTGGACCACTCACTCACATCCTTCCCTGCCCAGTTCCTCAAGCACCCATGCCACTAGTTAAATAAAGGCATCTGAGGCTCAGCCAGGGGTTTATCTCTGCACCATGTGCTAGTGAATGGTTTCAAATTTTAGTCCTGTGTTCTGTTTATGGATGTCTAGCATGGCATCAGGATAGTCAGTGATAAGACTTTAGTAGAACTTAAAGCTCTTAGTCCTGTAAAGGAAGGAGTGCATAATGCACGCAGGGGATGCTTTTCTTCACCTTGATTTAGTTATTAATATTCATATTCACAGCCCACACAGCTGCTTATTACTTTGTCACAATGGGGGTTCTGAGTTACAGTGCTGTAGATGGCAGCAGACTGTCTTGACTGAGAGAACTCAAAGATGTATCAACCACTTTTCTGTTGCTGCTTCATTTGAAAGAGAGATTCCACATGGCTCAGTCACCAGCCTGCTGCTGTTCTGGATTTTTGCCAGCAACCGGTGGCAACGTTGTGGGAAATATCACATATTCCACTTTGCTTTAAGATATAGCACCCCCTCATGTTAAGTATTTTGCCAAGAAGGTCGTACATCTGGGATTCTTGCTAGTCCAGAAGCTGTGTATTTTTTTAGCACACACAAGCTTGTAAAAGTTTTCATCATGTCTTGATGATCTGTTCTATACTAATCAATCTGTATCACTTTGAAAGTTTTGTATTGTTACCGTTATTTGGATATATCCCAGAAATGGTGTGGAAGGGACTTCCTTGTTGACTTGATTTTGTTTCCAGCCAGCCCATCTTCTTCTTACAGTACAGTCTATGGCCCCATCTAGTAACACAGCTAGGTCTTGTCTGCCCTCTGACTTACAGTGGTAGAGAAGGCAGAATTTTAAGAGTACTAAGTGCCTTTGGAGAGTACCAGAATAAATTTTGATGTGGCTCGCTATGAATTTTATTAGTAGCAAGCTGCAAAACACACACTTATGTGTTTTAAAGTACCTACTAAGAAAAGCTTGTAAATGGCCTTTTGTTAAGCCACGGTTAAGCTGAGGTGTCAAATGGCAGTGCATTTAGTGTTTCTGTCATCCAAGTGACACTTCTCACTGAAAGCAGTGATGTTCTTCATTAGACCACTGTTGCAGTAAACATAGCTATGTGTGACATATCCTGCCAAGGATGTCGAACATCCAGCCAGTCTAAAAAGCTTCAGCCTCCTCCTTCACACACCATATGCCTGCCGTCTGTGCTGGTATAAGATGTATGTATGTGCATGCCAAAATCCAGAAGCCTGATAACATGCATCATCTCAGCAGTGTTTATATCTGCGATCATCTTCAGCTACAATTTCAAACAGATAAGTTTCTCTGTTGGCCCTTCTTTTTTCCTTGTAAAAAACATTGTAAAAAAAAATGTCTAATAAAAAGACAGATGTTCCTGTGGTAGGCAAATTTTTTGTAAGGATGCACATAGCACCTGTGTTTTTTGTTTATGCAAAAGCCACACCATTAAGTTCTGCCATATCTAACTTTCTTTTACATCTAAAACTGTTAGGAGACGGCTAAACTCCCATGAAATATTTCTTGAAAACAAATGCCTCAGACTTGTTTGCGACTATGGAGTTAGATTCCCATCAGTAAACCTCCCCCTTAACTCAAAAAGAAAAAGACGATATCTAAAGACGTACTTGATGAACTGTAGAAGTCTACCTCCTCTTGTCAGTCTGAGACTGGCAGCTGTGCTGAGGCTGTTGTGCAGCCTTTGGACCATCAACCCATTTCTCCTTTCTCCCTGTCATGTCACCTTCATAGGTTGCTTGATTTATATTGTCTGAAGATGGAGACATACCCAATGTTATGGTGATGAAAGGCATCTCAGGGTCACTTATGGAAGGCCATCTCATGAATTCGTCTCCTAAAACCATACAGCTCAAGACCCCAAAAGAGTACACACAAGAAATAAAGGACCTTTTTCCTCCTACTACCCCTTTTTTTAAATAAAGGTTCCCAGGAGGACTGGTTCAACTTTGTGCAGGGCTTATTTAAAGACATTCAATCCCTTCAGCTTTCCATACCATCATCAAGTAAAAAGAGTGCTCCATCTTCCACTGAATATGAAAACGATTGTATAGATTATGCCTCTCAGATATTTTCCCCCAACTGCAGGTCATACTGAATCTGAGAATACTGTATTCTCAAATTCTCCTGATGAGGAAGTCTCTTTTGGAGAGAGAGAGTCCTTCTCGCTGAAAGAAATCTTTCTTATTAAAAAATGAGTATCAGAATCAAAAAAAGATGCTGTCTATTCTTTAGTATGGACTCTTCAAAGCCTGTGGCTATCTCATCTGTCTTAACTCATTACAGCCGAATGACACCTCCAGGTGCATCTGCAGTTACCTCATACTGCGCCTCTAGGTGTCAAATATTGCTTGTTCATATTTGTATTAATAATTCCAAAACCATACTATATGTATAAGGTATCAGAAGATTTTATCTTGAAGCATAAATGATGGCAAACACAACTGTATGATATTTGACCTCTGTCAATAAATGTTTGTTAGAACTGTAAGCTGATAAGTTCAGTTTTTAAAGGCTCAAGCTACACCCACTGGGAATTAAAGGTGCACACTCAAAAGAGCTGTAGTGGAGGGAATGCGTTAAGGGCTTTAGAAGACACCTTCACTTCAGTTTCTATTTCCCCATATTCTGAACCACTTGCTATCTCAAAAACACAGGCATATTCTACAGAGTGACAGATTCACATACATTTGTTTACAAAAATCCTATTGCAGACCCTGATATTTGCTTGGAAGGAAACAGAAGCTCTTAATCCATCTCTTTTGCCAGTCCTGTAAGAAATGATAAAGACAGCGATGCTTTTGACAACTTTAGAAAGTATTTGCATCGTTTACTTAAGTTTTCAGGGCAGTCAGATGACATGCGTATGTCAAAATATTTGTTATATATTTTTGCTAACATGCACTGGTCTTAAGTTAGCCTTCCCAACTCAGGGGCTAAAACTAATTTACTGGATATGGTTAATTCTGCTTACCAAGTCACAAAGCACTCTATTAAATGTGCTTATGATGCTGTTTCCAAAGCTGCTGCTGCTATTGGAACTGTCATATGTGCAAATGCATGGGTGATACTGCAAAAATTCCCAAAAGATGTGAAGGCTCAGCTTTTGAATACCTGTCTTGATAAAGATTTGGAAGTTCCTCAGCTGAGGTACTTAAACTAGAAGAGAGGCAAGTTGATGCAGGGTGTCAAACTGGTTTTGTTTCCTATTCCCAAGTAAAAATACTTCTAACCCAGGACTTTCTTTCAAAAGCCATTTAAGTCTTCCTAGCAAAAGTCTGTTAAGCAGCAGTACAAGAAAAAAAATGGCAGTATGACACGCAGAGAAAAGAGAGGACTCTGCAGAACCCTGCCTTCAAAAGAACAGACAGTGACTATCTTTGCCTCTTATTCCCCTACCCTACCCTACCCTATCACAGCTGCTGTTTCCAAAATTGCAGACAATCTCTCCCACTTTCTTCCTGTTTAGAAATATCAGATTCTTGGTTTCTAAAATAAGTCAGCATGGTTGCAAACTTTAATGGGCACTCAATCCTTTTCAAGCTGGTATCCCTCTTCCTCCAAAGAACCAAATGTATCTTATACCTCAAATTATTTGTGATCTGTCTGTTCCCTCTCTCTAACAAGAGAAAGGCTTTTACTCAAGATTGTTTCCATTTCCTAGAAAATAAGACTTTTGTTGACCTGTTATGGACCTTTAAAAGCTAAATTAATTTCTCCTGTTTCCAAAAATCAGAATGCTGACTTTACAAACCTTTTGTCCTGGTATGTCTAGATGTCAAAGTTCAAATACACCAATCCAAGCGCCTGTACTCGGGCAGAACGTGCAATTTGTTAAACAACGTGAAAATCACGACTTCAAGAACACAAAGTAGCAGTTTTGCTCAAAAACACAGTTTAATGTGTAAAACCAAATACATCCAAGTGGACCAACCACTTGGATGTATTTGGTTTTACACATTAAACTGTGTTTTTGAGCAAAACTGCTACTTTGTGTTCTTGAAGTCGTGATTTTCACGTTGTTTAACAAATTGCACGTTCTGCCCGAGTACAGGCGCTTGGATTGGTGTATTTGAACTGGTTGGTGAGGTTCGTTTTTTTGCTTCTTAGATGTCAAAGTTGCCTGACTAGACATTTCAGTTCACAAAAAAAAAAAAAAAAACACAGTTAATGCCCTAAGACTCTCTGCCTTGGGATTGCATTTTGTTTGCATCTTTACCCTTTAGTCTCATCACCATCCCTAGAGTCTTCATCAAATGTCATACCCAAGTCGTAGCTTTTTGTGGATTTCAAGTCATTCACATATACCCCTTCTTGAACAATAGCCCGGCTTCATCATCCTCCACCAAGCAAAATAAGGTTGCAGGTCAGCTGATAAACAAGAGTGCTTTGATGGCCATCCTTGACTGATAAAGTGGTTGAGCTTCTGAAGTATAGGATGTGAGGCTGTATGACTTCTAAGCTCATCAAGATGTGTGAAATAAAAATTTCTCATTTCTATTACTTCAAAATCAGATCTGGATAATGTATCAGCAAGATAAATAAGTTTTGCCTTTTGTGTACACAAGACTGAAATTATACTTTTGTAATTTAAGCATTATGTGTTAAAGTCTAGCTGGAACTGTATGCATAGGCTTTCTCAAAATTAGTCACTGTAGGTTGGTGATCTGTTACAATTTGGATAGGTCTACCATAAATATAATCATGGAACTTCGAACATACAAACACTTGCCAAGGGCTCTTTGCGCATACTGTATTTTGGTTTGGGTTAGAGTTCTGGATGCATAGGCTACTGGTCTACCCTCTTGAAGAATGACTCCACCAAGACCAAACTTAGAAGCATCACAAGAAAGAGTTACTGGTTTGTGAACATCATATTATCTGAGAGTTGGACTGGCAGTTCTCTGTTTCAGGACATCAACTGCTCTGTGGTGGTGGTCTATGCATGACAAAGGTACATCTTTGCGTGTCAGCTCTCTGAGTGGTGCTAAAAGTTGGCTCAGGTCTGGAATTAACTTGTCTAGGTAGTTAACCATGCCAAGAAAACACTAGGGCTTGAACATTGTCTGGAGCTGGCATCTCAAGAATTGCTGTTTGCTTGGGAGGATCTGGTCGCAAGCCTGAACTGGTAAATAAATGACCAACATAAGTAACTTCTGGTAGCATGAACTTGCACTTCTGAGCATTCATCTTAAGATTCACTGCACATGCTCTTTACAGAGCTTTCTTGAGGTTTCTGTCATGCTCAACTTCACCATTACCTCCTACTAGAATGTCATCTACTATAGTAGCACACGGATACCCAGAAAAAAATTGCTCCATTGCACACTGGAAGACTTCAGTGGGAGAATTTATCCCAAATGGCATTCTCAAAAATCACTACCTGCCAAAATGAGTAATGAAAGTGGTTAGCCATGAAGATTTTCGGACAAGCAAAATTTGTCAAAATGAACTCTCTGCATCTAAGACAGAAAAAAACAGTGGCATTTGGCATAATAGCAGCGACTTCTTCAATTGTACGCATTGGATGATGAGGTCTTTTCAGTGCTTTGTTCAAATGTCATGGATTAATACATATTCTGATATCATCTGGGCTTTTCTTATAAGCTACTACCATGGAAGATGCCCATTCAATAGGTTCTTTAAGTGGAGAAATCACATCTTGCTACACCATTTTATCTAGCTCTGCTTTGACTCTATTCTGCACAGCTATTGGAACTTTCCGGGCTGGTCTGACAACTGGGCTGACGTCTGGGTCGGTCTCACTTCATGGAGCTGGGATTTTGCCTAGTTTGTCTTCGAAAAGATCAGCATAGGTAGAAAAAAATAGACTAGGCAAAATTAGAATAGTGGTCTTTGAAGCTTAGATTGTGCACTTCCTTATTAAATGAAAGTAGTCCCATTTTCAAATTGTCTGTGAGGCCTAATCATGACTCCATGTGTCTTTTGACTATGTAAAATTTGCAAGTCATAGCTGTTCCCAGCAGAGTAACATGAAAGCACTGCTGGAACCCTTCAGTCTGTATTTCTTCACTACCATAAGCAACACGTTTCTCACACTTTGCCAAATCAAGCTTCTCACCAGCACATACTCTAGCAAATGTTTCTGCTGACATAACATTTCACTTTGAACCTGTGTCAACTTTGAACTCTGTGGGTCTTCCATTTATCTGAACAGTACAAAATACTTCATTCTTTGCCCATAAATCTACTGCATTAACTGTTTCATTAAACACAGACACGCCATCAACATAAAAATTAGGGTCACAGCTTTCTATTAGATCAACTTGTCTCTCTGAAGGTTCTCTCTAATAAAAGAGTGTCCCTTATTTGATTTACAAAACCTTTGGAAATGATTCCACTTATAGCATTTGTGGCCTTTCTGACCAAAAGCTAAGCACTTTTCTCTTTTAGACTCATGATTACCACCACAATTATGACAGTTGACTGTGAGACTAGGTGAGGGTACATGCTTTGAGTTTGCTGACTCACCCTTGTGCTTCACTGAGACTGTGCGCACTCTGGAATTTTCTAGAAAGCTGTGGGGTTTCCTAGGGACTGTTGCAGGTCTCCCCATAGCTGCTATGTGCTTGGGTCTGTTTCTTTTAACCATGTGCTGTATCAACATAAACACTAGAAGATGCTGGAAGCATGCATTTCTTATTTGTAATCCCATTTGTGTGCTTTTCTGTGAGCTCATATATCTGACAAATCTCAGTGCCCTTATTCAAAGTTAAGTCACTGTCCAGAAGCAAAATCTTTCTCACAGCATCATCTTTAATACCACACATGTCTGTCTTTTGTCAACTCCCTCACCTAAATCACCAAATCTGCACATTTTAGCTTTATTTCTCAAGTCAGATGTTCTTCATCTCACATTGCTGCAGTCCTTACATATGGGTAGTCCGCTGTCCTCGGTCGGCCCGAATACCAAAGTATTAGGTTGACGTCGGTCAAGGCGCTTAAAACTGACATCAGGACGTCAGGGTACAAAAGCGCATGACCGACGTCATATCCTCAGTCTTTTTTGCCGCATGGTCCGATGCAGAAGCAGCGTTGCAAGTGCCGTTCGGCGTTCTGAAATTTTTCGAGTTCGGAGTTTCAGACCGAATCCAAGTTGGCTAAGTACCCGCTAGAATATTTTGGTTTTTTCTTGCCTCAGTGTATTACCGGATGTCAGAAAAAGTGAATAATTGTATTTCTTGTGGGAAACAGATACCGCATAGGGATTATCATTCTTTGTGCATTCCTTGTTTGGGGCCTGAGCACGACGTAGTCGGGTGTCGCTTTTGTGCTAGGTTTAATAAACGCACTATTAAGCGAAGGTTAGATTGTGCTAGGCTGGTCTTCGGTAAGCGGTGCAATTATAATATGCCGTCGGATACTCCGACGCCCGCTTCCACGAAGAAGCGCAAAGACAAAGCGGTTAAACCCAGGCAAGATGAGTCGTCCGTTCCGGACGCCGGTTCTTTAGAGGCTTCAGTGGAACCGGTGGTTCCGATGGAGGCTTCTCTGGAGTCTCAGGGGGAGACTTTGATTTTGGAAGATGTGGCCTCTCATGAGGTAGGTCAGGCTGAAGGGGCTTCTCAGGTTTCTGTACTCCCCTCCCTTCCCAGGGTGGTTAGATCCTCTCCTTCTGTTTCCAAGGCTTCTTCCAGAGGCAGGCCAGGTTTAGCTTCTGTTGGTGTCAGTCCTAGTTCAGCAGGGTCTGTGCCTAAGAAGCATATGCTTAAAATGGCAGAAGATTTGATTACTCTGATTAGAGGTTCTTTGCCCCCTCCTGATAAGAGGCCTAGGGTAGAGCCAGAGTTGGAAAGTTTTGAACAGGCTTCGGATGTTTCAGAGTCTTCGGCTGAAGACTTGCAGGAGAACACTCCTTACTCTGATTCTGATGCAGAAGATTCCACTCCTTCTGCTTCTCCTCCAGAGGATTTTTCTTTTTCAGAGACTCTTCATTCTATGAGGGAACATTTTAAGTGGGAAGGTCAGGACTTCTCTGATTCACGGAAAAGGCTTAGGGAGTTTTTGTTTTTACCTCAACATAGACCCTTAGCTATACCCCCTGTTCTGGATGTTGTGCAAGATGTATTTTCAGAGGCTTCACTTAATCCTGATTCTCTGCCTCCTGCGCCTGTTACCGGATAGGTATTACAGGGTGCCTGAGGCTCATAAATATCTCTATAAGAGTCCTAGGGCGGACCCAGAAACTATTAGTCAGGGACCTAAGGGTGTCAAGGCCTCTGTTGTAAAGAATCCGGTTCCTCTAGATAAAGAGGCCAGAGCTTTGGATAGATGGGGAAAGAAGGCCTATACATCTTCTACCTTAGCAATGAGGGCTTTGAATTGCCAGTTTCATATGTTGAAATATCAAAATTTTCTTCTTTCACAATTGAAATCTAAGGTGGATGCTCTGGCAGAAGGCATTGACTGTAAAGAATTACAAGATTTGGTGCATGTCTCTGAACAGGTGGTTAAGCATTCTTTACAGTGTGGTTTTGATGCTTTGCAGGCCTCTTCTAGGGTGGCTGCCACTGGTTCAGTTCTTCGCAGGCACGCCTGGCTTAAGGATCAGAATTTATCTGACCATGTTAAGACAAGGATTTTGGATGCTCCTTTGCAATCTGAAGTGTTGTTTGGTCCACCTGTGGAGTCAGTCTTGAAAAAATTGGAAGACAAGGCTAAGTCTATGCAGACTGTCAAAGATTTTTTGCAGGTTCAGCCTCCAAAGTTTAGTAGAAATTGGCCTGCTAAGGGGTGGACGTATCCTTCTTCTGATTCTCAGTCTACGGGTAGATCTAGATGTGGTAGGGGCAGAGCTCAGAGTTCCTTCAGGCCTAGAACATGGAGTTCACCTGCACAGTCTTCGAGTGAGGGCAGGGGCCAGTCCTTTCGTAAACAGGCCCAATGACCTATTTTTTTCAGCTGCCAGATTCTTCTTGCCTGGCAGCTCCTTTGGGAGGACGGTTGGCACTCTTCAAGGAAAATTGGATATCATACACCAAGGTTACAAGTTTTATTTCCATACCTTACCTCCTTTCAAAGGCATGCCAGACGTTCCTCCTCAGCAAAGACTAGAGGCTCACAAACAGATTTCTCTACTACTTCAAATAGGAGCTGTACAACCGGTCCCTTTGCCAGAAGTGGGCCTAGGATTTTATTCTCGCCTGTTTCTAGTACCAAAGAAAGGGAACACGTGGAGACCAATTTTGGATTTATCTATCCTCAACACATATCTGGACATTCCCAAGTTCAAAATGTTGACGTTACAACAGCTTTTACCCCTGCTGGGCAAAGATCACTGGATGGTGACTCTGGATCTCAAGGAGGCTTACCTTCATATTCCTATCAGGCCCAGTTGCAGGAAGTATCTGCGCTGGCTGGGATTTTTCATTATCAGTTCTCTGCATTGCCCTTTGGCTTATCTACTGCGCCCAGAGTGTTCACAAAGGTTCTGGCTCCAGTGGTAGCTTTCTTCAGGCTAAAAGGAATACAAATCTATCCTTATTTGGATGATTGCCTGATTCTGGCTCAAGGAAAGGACGAACTTCTTCATCATTTACAGTATGTGATGGCAGTGTTAAGATGCCTAGGGTATTCTGTGAACGAAATAAGGTCCAGTCTAGTACCCTCTCAGGACATGTGCTTTCTGGGTGTGAGACTGAATACAGCATCCCAGATGGCCTTTTTGACCCCGGACAAACAAAAGAATCTTTCTCTTTACTTCCATCAGTTGTCTTGTCAGTCCAGGCTGACTGCAAGGACAGTCCTTCAAGCCTTGGGGTTCATGGCATCTTGTATTCTGGTACTTTCCAATGCCAAACTGCATATGAGGAAGCTACAATGGTATCTCAAAAATGTATGGACGCAACACTGCCAAGATATGGATACTGTCATTCAGATAATACCTTGCATTCAAAAGGAATTTTTGTGGTGGGCTCAGGAATGTCACCTAAACAAGGGACTCTCTGTGACCCGACCAGAGGCGAGTCAGATTCTAACGACAGATGCCTCAGACAAAGCTTGGGGAGCTCATCTAAATGGAAAATGGGTACAAGACACGTGGCCTGCCAGACTTCAACACTTACATATCAACTTGAAGGAGATGTTAGCAGTCCAATTTGCATTGATAGCTTTCAAGGATTTGCTTCTTCCAGGGCAGGTGTTGATTCAAACAGACAACACAACTGTCATGTGGTACATCAACAAGCAAGGGGGGACACATTCTTACCCTCTATGCAGACAAGCAATGATTTTGTGGGAGACTGCTCTCAGTTTACAGCTAAATCTTCAGGCAAGGTTTCTGCCAGGAACACAGAACTCCTTAGCAGATGTGTTGAGCAGACAAATTATGGATCCCCACGAGTGGAAATTGGATCCTCATGTATTTCAAAAATTGACAGTGTTATGGGGAACTCCAGACATAGATATGTTCGCTTCTCCACTGAATTACCAGCTGCCAAAGTTTTGCACAAAAAGGTTTCATCCCACAGCTTGGAAAGTGGATGCTCTCTCATTCAGTTGGAGCAATCTTCACGTGTATGCTTTTCCACCACTGCCTCTCCTCCCAAAGGTACTCCTGAAGGTCAGACAGGACAAGCCAACCATGATTTTAATAGCTCCGGATTGGCCTCGACAGCACTGGTACCCATTACTGAGAAGTCTGGTACGGGAGCCTCCATGGCCTTTGCCTTCGATTCCACACCTGCTGTCTCAGGAGAACAGTCATTTACTCAATGTCAAACTTCACACTCTGCATCTGGCAGCCTGGCATATTCTGTTTTAAACCCTGGAGGGTCTCAGCTTCCACAACAAGTTTTGAATGTTATTTTGGAGGCCAGAAGGCCTAGTACAAGGAAAGTTTACGCGGATAAATGGAGGAGATTTTTAATTTGGGGTACTGCAAAGGACTTTGATGTTTCTAAACCTAATTTAAGTGTTGCTCTTCAATACCTTACTGAGTTATTGGACAAAGGTTTGTCCTTCTCCTCTATAAAGGTTCATGCTGCAGCAATTTCTGCTCACTATGACTGTGACCCACCATTGTTTTCTCATCCTTTGTTTAAGCAATTCCTTAGAGGGGCAAAGAATATAAGACCCCCACGTAGAGCTCCTACTCCTGCTTGGGATCTCAATTTTGTGTTGGAGAAACTCACTCTACAACCTTTTGAGCCTGCAGCGACTGCCGAGTTGAAATATTTATCATGGAAGACTGCTTTTTTGTTGGCCATTACCTCTGCGAGAAGGGTTTCTGAATTACAGGCCCTTATGACGGTTGAGCCTTTCTTAATTTTCCACAAGGATAGGGTGTCTTTGCGTACTAACCCTTCCTTTATGCCTAAGGTGGTTTCTAGTGTGGCTTTAAACCAAACTATTCATTTGCCTACCTTTTATGCAAACCCCCAAAATAAAGGGGAGAAGATTTTGCACACTTTGGATATACACAGACAGTTGCAATATTATTTGAGCAGAACTAAAGGGTTCAGGCAGTCTCAGCAGTTGTTTGTTTCATTTGCTTTGGGTTCTCAGGGCAAACCTGTTTCAAAACAAACTATTTCTAAGTGGATTGGTTTTTGTATTGCTTTCTGTTATTCCCATCATGGTAAGGAGATTCCAGCTGGGATTAGGCCTCATTCCACTAGGGCTACTGCCACTTCTACAGCTTTTGAGGGGTGGCTACTAAAGATATTTTGGAGGCAGCTACTTGGAGTTCAGTGCATACTTTCTCTAAGCATTACCACCTTCCTCTTTACTCTAAATCTAGGGCTGGATTTGCCACTGCAATTTTACAGGGCATTTTGGCAGCTCCTAATGCTTTTTAGTTTTTGCCATCCTCCCTTACCTCTGCTTTGGGATTCTACCCATATGTAAGGACTGCAGCAATGTGAGATGAAGAACATAGTACAGTTTTGTACCTACCATAAATGTAGATGTTCGAAGATCCACATTGCTGCAGTCCAATTTACCCTCCCTCCTTCCCCTCTGTAGTTAGAGGTGGTTGTGTGGTTTGGGTTGTAAATATTGTAAATATGGTTAGTGCAGTGGGGGTTGTTTGTTTTTTGCTGTTTTTTGGCTTTGGCCTTTCTTTTTAGGGCCTTCTGACATCTGGGGCAAGAAAAGACTGAGGATATGACGTCGGTCATGCGCTTTTGTACCCTGACGTCCTGATGTCAGTTTTAAGCGCCTTGACCGACGTCAACCTAATACTTTGGTATTCGGGCCGACCGAGGACAGCGGACTACCCATATGTAAGGACTGCAGCAATGTGGATCTTCGAACATCTACATTTATGGTAGGTACAAAACTGTACTTTATATATGCTGCAAAAGTTTCACCAGGCTTTTGATCCCTTGTATAAAATATGTGCCCTTCCATCGTAATATTAGTTTGGGGGTTGCACATTTCTCTAAATTTACGTTTTAAGCACTTCAGGTCTTCCCTTGACTCAGCCGGTACTACTATATGACTGCCCCCCCCCAGCAAATTCAGCAGGTGCATTCAGAATTGAATGCTGTCTTTCTGTGGCTTCTGAACCAGCTAAATTAAGCAGAATAAATGTCTTTATACTGTCGTCTTTATTAGAAAATGCCGCTTGTATGAAAGTATTGTACTCTTGCTCAAAAACTCTCCAGTTCTCTGCAGTGTTAGGCTCAAAGACAAGTGGACCTGGTTTTTGAAATTCTTCAGCCATGCCAGCAAAGTATGTCCAAATACTGAGAAAATTGGTCTTGTAATTATATACGAGCATGCACGCACAGCCAGTACTTGGAAGAACATTCAAATGCACAGTAAACTCTGCAAAGTACTGTACTTTGCAAAATATGCTTTTAAATGGCTGTATTTTGTGAAACAGCTATACTGTAATACTGCACAAACTTGTAAACACTTTGTATACTTCGGATATCTCAGATAGGGCATACTTTTTTCGCATTAAAGCTATGTGCTACGAAAAATGCGGTCTTTTTCCTTTATTTTGTACATTTTATGCATATCCAACTTTATTTCAAACATTTTCGTTATTTCAAATATTTTTATCAATATTTCACAGTTTCTGACATTTCTTCTAATTAGAAATTTGTTTTGAGCATTCTGAGTGCTTCATTTTATATTCTTTCAGTAAGCAATCATTTAAGCAATTTTTCTTACCTGAAATTAATTTCTGACCTGCTTTTACGAGTTATATATGCCGTAGGGATAATCCAGTCCTTTGTATTCCTCCACCATTAACTGAGTGCCTTCTGGTCCTGAATTTGGATCCCATTCTGACACCATGTTACTCGTCTTGGTTTACAATTGAAGGCGAACAAGCGAGTAGTTTGTTTATATTCTTTATTCCACAGAAACACATGAGGATGGATAGCAGCAGTACAAAATATAAACAAACTGATTAACTGACAGACTACACAGAGAGGCGTGCTTACATTTCAACACCTTACTACAAAATGGCAGTCAGGCTCGCACGTACTCAGTATTTATATACATGTGCAAATCCATGGAAAGCTCCTTAAAAGTATACATACATATTGATCTACAAGAACCTTTGTGATACAGCCACCAATCCGGGATCCAGTTCCTTTGGGGAATTGCTATCTTGCTTCAGTCTTTAACAGAAGCTCCAAACAAGTCTGCATCTGGAATATATTTGAAATATCTGCCTTGGAAAACTCTCTTCTTGGTGGCTGTCATGTCCGCAAAGAGGACCTCTTCTTGATAGCCCTCTTACCTGCAAAGAGGATCTCAGAGCTGCAGGCCTTATGCAAGTCTCCAGATCTGCTTTTTCATCAGGATGGTGTGTCCTTAAACGTAGCTTTCTCTCAAAATTGACCTGTGAAGCAAACCTTAAACTATCAGTCTGCCAGTGTTCTTCCCAAAGTCTTCTAACAAAAGAAGTGTGTATCTGGCTCCCTTTTGAATTGTTAGTCCTCAAAATGCCACATGATAAAAACCAGAAAAAAAAGACCCAAAACCCAAAGAAGAGCTAATCTCGAAAGTCATTCTTCTCCTTAAAACTTTTTTGCAGGGAGACGAGCCCCCCCCCTCCCCACAACCCCCAATTTATATATAGCAACTCTGAAATTCCCTTATATTCTAGTCAAGGGAATACTCTCGAGAAATGGCCTCTCAGACTTGGTATATGTAAGGCCAATCTTTCGGCCATTCAGTTTTGCAATTTGGGACATACTGTAGCGGGCATCATTTCAAGTGGTTACAGTTTATTTTACACTTTCTAAATTTTCATTGGCAACTGTAGTTTTATTTACACAGGACAAAATTTATCAGAAAATGTTGCTCTCTCTAAAACTTAGTTTGGTCAAGCAGTATCCAAAGTTACTCTCTCCAGGTGGCTTTCCAATTATAAGTTTTGTGTATGAAAAGTTGGGCTTGACATTGCAAGGTAAACCAAAGGCACATTCTGCAAGGGCATTAACTGCTTGTACTGCCTTTATGGATAGGGTTCATACTGATTAAATTTGTGCTGCAGCTGCTTGGTCTGTTGTCCATAACTTTGTGTTGTGCTACAAGCTGGATGTACTAGATCCTGAACATCCTTTGGCTCCACCATTCTCAGGAATGTCCTTCCTTGATTTGACATACATGTTTGGTAGCTTGGAATCTGTCTTAATGGTTGAATCAGATGAAAACAGACAACAACGGATACAAAAGTTATGTACTTACCATGTTGCTTTGTTTTCATACAGTTCAACATCTAAATGTTCTCCGTGTTTCACTGTTGCAGTCATCACACTTGGGTTATCTGCCTGCAGGTAGCCCTCAGTCAGCCCGAATACCAGAGTCTTGGGGATTTATGCATCGGTTGCTGTCGCCTCTTCCATGGCGTCAGGTCGTCAGGGGTATAAAACATGCAGCCAACGCCATTACATCAGTCTTTCTTGTCGTGCGGTGCCCGAAGCATAAGCAGTAAGCAAGTGCCGGTCGGCTGCTACCTGAAATTTTCATTTTTCTAGTTTCAAGACTGAAGTCTTCTAAAGCCAAGTACCTCATTGGGGATCCTTTTTTCTTGCTCTAACCAATGTCAGAAAAAGTAAATTGTCTTGCCTGTGGAAAGCAAATACCTCTGAGATTTTAATTTTTACTGTGTCACCTGTTTAGGCCCAGACCACGACATTCCTCGCTGTCAGTTTTGTGCCTTGTTCAATGCCCAAACTCTTCGTTGTTGGGCTATCTGTCGCTAAATTCTTTCGCTCTCGATAAAAGGATAACAACAGAGATAGACCACATAGGTCCAAAACTGCTGGCGATGCTTTCGTTAGGCTAGCCGCCAGTCCATCAGTACTCAGTGAGATGCTTTCTCAACCCCTGATACCCCCTTCTACAGACTCACAGGCCTCTACTGAGACCCATTCGGAGTCCGGTATGCAACGAGATACTTCTTCGACTATGGAACCTGCGGATTTCTCTACCTTGGATGGGTCCAGAGCCACTGTGCAGGCACCGACTTCTGAGGGTGTATTCAGACCTCCTGATGTCCATATTAAACCGACTACTTTGTTTCTGACTAAAACTACTGAATTTCTCTAGCCCAGAGTTTGCACTACGCCTAGGATACCAACAACTAAAGCACATTCTCAAGCTCCCATGCCGCAGAAACAAATGCTTAGAATGGCTGAAGACCTTATTACTTTAATTAGGGGAAGCCAGCCTTCCCCCTCTAAAAGACAAAGAACTGATTTTCCTTTTGATTCTACAGACCATGATTCCAATGACTCTGACCCCCTCTGATTACCAGGACATGCCCTTATCTACCTATGAGGATTCAGATGTGGAGGATTCCATTCCCTCTGCCCCCCCCCCCCCCCCGAGGACCTTTCTTTCGGTGAAACCTTGCATACCCTAAGAGAGCATTTCTGCTGGGAATGCCAGGACCACCCACAGTCCAAAAAGATACTCGGAATTTTTAGACTTGCCTCAGCACAGGCCTCTGTCTATACCACCTGTCCTGGATAGTGGAGATGATGTCTTTGCGGAATCCAGTCTGATATTTTACCACCAGCTCCTAGAAAGCCTGACTGGTATTACAGAGTACCTGACTCTCACAAATTTCTCTTTAAAAATCCCACTGCAAATCCAGAGACCATTTCCCAGGGACCTAAAGGTATTAAGGCTACTACAGCCAAAAACCCTACCCCTTCAGACAAGGATTCTAGGAGTTTATACAGATTGGGTAAGAAGGTATATACCTCTGCAACTCTTGCTATTAGGGCTTTAAATTGCCAGTTTCACATGTTGGAAGTGCCAGCAGCATATTATGGAACTAATTAAACAAAAAATGTTGTTGATTCCTGATTGTGCAAAAAGTAAAGATTTACAAAAGTTTATGCATTCTGCAAACCAAGTTGGTAAACATACTTTACAGTGTGGTTTTGATGCCTTAGAAGCATCTTGCAGGGCTGCTGTCACCTGGTCTGTATATTATCCAGGACCAATGGATCTTAACCTGGTCTGTGTATTATCCAGGACCAATGGATCTTAAACATTGTATCCCAGGGATACAATTTCTACTTCCACTCACTGCCAACCCCAAGCAGATTGCCAGACCTTCCTCCAAACCAGTGGACAGAGGCCCAAAAGCAAGTACTTTCTCTTAGTATCAGGGCTGTTCATCCTGTTCCCTCAGAGCAAAGGGGACAGGGTTTCTACTCCAGACTCTTCCTGGTGCCCAGAAAAGAGAACTCCTGCCGTCCTATTGAGGATATGTCAATTCTCAACACAATCCTGGTGGTACCAAAATTCAAAATGCTTACTTTCCAGCAGCTGCTTCCTATGCTAGCCAAGGACTCCTGGCTGGTCACTCTAGACTTAAAAAGTAGCTTATCTGCACATCCCCATAAGGGAATCTTGCAGGAAATAGCTACGTTTCAGGGCAGGCTCTATGCATTATCAGTTCTCTGCACT
This sequence comes from Protopterus annectens, assembly GCF_019279795.1. Taxonomy (NCBI): domain Eukaryota; kingdom Metazoa; phylum Chordata; order Ceratodontiformes; family Protopteridae; genus Protopterus; species Protopterus annectens. The sequence continues at coordinate 222,354,019 of NC_056746.1, forward strand.
TCCTTTTGAGTTATCTACTGTGCCCAGGGTATTCACGAAGTGCCTGGCTCCAACCATTGCATACTGCAGTCAGAGAAATATTCAAATTTACCCATACTTGGACGATTGCCTGATTCAGGCAGACAGTCAGGAATTGCTACTTCAGCACCAGACATTTGTAGAGACTACTAACTTCTGTGGAGTATACCATCAATGAAAAGAAATCACAGCTGGTACCCAGCCAAAAGATTGTATTCCTGGGAGCAAGCTTGAACACAACTTCCCAGATGGCATTCCTCACTCCAGAAGAGCAGGTTTATTTGGCAAATTACTTAAGACTACTGGCCACTCAAACCCAGCTATCTGCAAGAAAAATACTGCAAGCCCTAGGGTACATGGCCTCATGCATTCTCCTAATTCCATATGCAAGACTGCATGTGAGGAAACTTCATTGGTACTCAAGTCTCTGGTGTCAACATTCACAAGACCTGGAAACAGTGATTCCCATCATTCCTTGCATAAAGACAGAGTTCCTCTGGTGGGAAGAGGCTTGCCACCCCAACAAGAGACTTCCTTTTACTCAACCACCTACTGCCCAAACCCTGACAACAGACGCATCAGACTATGCATGGAGGGGCTCACACGGCATGCAAATGCATTCAAGGTGAATGGAGCCTAGGAAAAATCCACCTGCATATCACTCTAAAAGAAATGTTAGCTGTACAGAATGCACTGATAGCCTTCAAATACCTTATCCTTCCAGGACAACTCTTGATAAAGACAAACAAAACCACAGTTATGTGGTACATAAACAAACGGGGGGGGGGGCGCATTCCTACCCACTCTGCAGGTTAGCCATGGCTCTGTGGAACACAGCCCTGAGCAATCAAGTGCACCTGGAAACTCAGTTCCTGCCAGGTAAACAAAATTCACTGGCAGACGACTTAAGCAGAAGTCTTATGGATCCACACAAATGGAAACTGGAACCCATCTCATTCAAACTTCTAATCCACAGGTGGGGAACACCAGCAGTGGACCTCTTTGCTTCCCCTCTAAACCATCAATTGAGCAAATTTTGCACCAGAACTCCCCACAGCCAAACATGGAAAGTGGATAACCTGTCCTTTACATGGGAAAACCTCTCAATCTATGCCTTTCCCCCTCTGCCCCTCCTCTCAAAAGTACTACTCAAGATCAAACAGGACAGGCCAAGGACAATCCTTATTGCACCAGACTGGCCACGCCAGCACTGGTACCCACTCCTACGCAGTCTGACAGCAGTGCCACCCTGGCACCTACATCAGACCCCTCTCTGTTGTCCCAGCAGGAGGGAAAGATTTTGCATCCTCAGCTGCATACCCTGAACCTGGCAGCCTGGCTTATTCCCTGAATGCATCACCAGCAACCCTCTGCAAACAGGTGCTGGATGTCATCCTTGAGGCCAGGAGGCCTAGTACCAGGAAATCCTAGTCAGAAAAGTGGAAAAGATACTGTTCTTGGAGTCAGTCCCAGGGAAAGGACACAGCCGTGCCCACCTTACCTCAAATTCTAGATTATCTAGCAGAGCTGCTCCACACAGGCCTATCTTTCTCATCGATTAAGATTCATGCCTCTCCCATCTCAGCTCATTACAATACTGAGCCCACCATTCTTCTCTCACCCTCTGATCAAACAGTTCCTGAGAGGAGCTAACAATTTGAGACCTCCAAGGAGAGCTCCCACTCCTGCCTGGGACCTTAACTTTGTACTAGAAAAAGTCACGCTTTCCCCTTTTGAGCCTACTGCTACAGCAGAGTTAAAATTCCTTCTCTTGGAAAACAGCCTTACTTACAGCCATCACTTCAGCAAGAAGAGTGTCTGAGTTACAGGCCCTTTTGGCGGTAGAACCCTTCATTATCTTCCATGCGGACAGGGTTTCCTTCGGGAGTAACCCATCATTTATGCCCAAGGTGGTATCCAGTGTGGCTTTAAACCAATCCATCCATTTACTAACCTTTTTCCTAATCCTCAGAACAAAAGGGAAAGGATCCTGCCCTCCTTGGACGTGCACAGACAGCTCAGGTTCTACCTTGACAGGACTAAACCTTTCAGAAAATTTGACCAGCTGCTGGTCAGCTTTGCTACAGGGGCAGAGGGCAGGGCCATTTCGAAGCAAACCATTTCCAATTGGATAGCACACTGCATCGATTTCTGCTACAAACACCATGGAAAACCTACCCCACAGGGGGATCAGAACCCATTCCACTAGGGCTACCTCAACCTCTACAACATTTCTCAGGGGAGTCCCTACCAGGGACATCCTGGAAGCTGCAACCTGGAGATGTTCTTCGTGTTTCACTGTTGCAGTCATTACATTTGGGTAATCTGCTGGCAGGTTGCCCTCAGTCGGCCTGAATAACAAAGTCTTGGGTCCTGCGTCGGTTGCTGTCTCCTCTTCCATGACGTCAGGGGTATAAAACATGCAGCCGATGCCATTTTAATCAGTCTTTCTTGCAGCGCGGTGCCCGAAGCAGAAGCAGTTTGCAAATGCCGGTCGGCCGACTCCTGAAATTTTCATTTTCGAGTTTCAGAACCAAAGCAAAACTTTTTCTTGCTCCTTACCGATGTCAGTAAAAGTTAATAATTGCATTACTTGTAGGAAGCAAATACCTCATAAGGATTTTCATTTGTACTGTATTCCTTGCCTAGTCCCTGACCACAACGTGCTTTGCTGTCGGTTTTGTGCTAAATTTAACCAACGCACTATTAAGCGTCGTTATATTTTTGCTTCTAAATATTTTGGTTCAATTTTTAACTACCCTGAAATGTTGTCGGTTAGCAATCAGACTACTGGAGTTCACAAAAAACGCAAGGAAAAAGACAGACAGACCGAGGTCCAAAACCAACGACGAAGCTTCCCCTAAGCCAGTCGCCGGTACTCAGTGAGGTGCTTTCGCAGCCCCTGATACCCGCTATTTCTGAGTCGCAGGCCTCTACCGAGACGCATTCAGAATCCGCTATGCCACAAGATTCGCAAAGTATGGAAATGCTTGGTTAGTAACTCTGGACTTAAGAGGCATACCTGCATATCCCAATAATGGAATCTTGCGGAAGATACCTCTGCTTCAAAGCAGGATTTCTGCATTACCAATTCTCTGCACTGCCCTTTGGCTTATCTACTGCTCCCAGGGTCTTTACAAAGTGCCTGGCACCAGTAATTGCATTCTGCAGACAAAGAAACATTAAAATTTATCCTTATCTGGACGATTGTCTCATTCAGGAAGAGGACAAGGAAACTCTTCTTCAACATCTGGCATTTGCAAAAAGGCTTCTAGCATGCCTAGGGTACACCATAAATGAAAAGAAATCACAACTGGTACCCTCTCAAATAATTACATTCCTGGGAGTAAGCTTGAATACAACTGCCCAGATGGCTTACCTCACGCCAGACAAACAACTGCTATTGACAACATACTTCAAAACAAATTGCAACAAAAACCCAGTTATCTGCAAGACAAATTCTGTAGACTTTGGGGTTGATAGCATTCTGCATTCTACTAATTCCATATGCGAGACTACATATGAGGAAACTTCAATGGTACCTAAAAAGTTTATGGAGTCAACATTGTCACAGCCTGGAAATAATGATCCCCTCTCATTCCCTGCCTACAACAGGAGTTTTTTTGGTGGGCAGAGACATGTCACCAAACCAAAGGACTGTCATTCACTCTACCCCCTGCCATCCAAACCCTAACTACAGACGCATCAGACTATGCTTGGGGGGGTCCACCTAGCAGGGAGATGCATTCAGGGCAAATGGAGCCCAAACCAAATGCATCTGCATATCAACCGGAAAGAAATGCTAGCTGTTCAGAATGCTTTGACAGCTTTCAAGGACTTCTTCCTCCAGAACAACTACTGATAAAGATGGACAAAACCACAGTTATGTGGTACATAAACAAGCAGGGGATACCCATTCCTACCCCCTTTGCAGACTAGTCATGGCCTTGTGGAACACAGCCTTGACTTACCAAATACATCTTCAAGCACAGTTCCTGCCAGGAAAACAAAATACTCTGGCAGACAACCTAAGTAGAAATCTTATGGACCCGCACGAATGGAAACTGGATCCACAAATCTTCAACATGTTAACACAGAAATGGGGAAGCCCAGACACAGATCTATTTGCCTCTCCCCAAAACTATCAGTTGGACAAATTCTGCATGAGAACTCCTAACAAAAAAGCATGGTAAGTGGATGCTCTATCCTTCAGCTGGAAAAACCTGTCAGTCTATGCCTTTCCCCCTCTGCCTCTACTCACCAAGGTCTTCCTAAAAGTCAGATAGGAAAAACCAAAAATGATTTTAATTGCTACGGACTGGCCTCGCCAACACTGGTATCCGCTTCTAAGGAATATGCACACCTTCCTCCGTGGTACTTGCCTCAGACATCTCACCTACTGTCTCAGCAGAACTATCAAATTCTGCACACTCGGCTCCAAACTCTGAATATTGCAACATGGCTAATCAACTAATTATTCAAACCACATCTCTCAGTAAACCTGTGATGGATGTCATTTTGGAAGCCAGAAGGCCTAGTACTAGAAAATCTTATGCTGATAAATGGAAGAGATTCTGTGCTTGTAACCAAGCACAGAGACACAGCAAAGCCCAATAGTACTCAGATTTTACAATACTTAACTGAGATGCTTGACCAAGGGCCTATCTTTTTCTTCAATAAAAATCCATGCCTCTGCCATCTCAGCTCATTACAACACAGAGCCTCCTGTCTTTTATCATCCGCTGCTAAAACAGTATCTCAGAGGGGCCAGAATTTTAAGGCCTCCCAGAAGAGCACCAACTCCCGCATGGGACCTCAATTTTGTGCTGGAAAAACTCACCCTACTTCCTTTTGAACCAGCAGCTACTGCGGATATAAAATTTCTTTTTTGGAAGACAGCTTTTCTTTTGGCAGTCACTTCAGCTAGAATGGTTTCAGAACTACAGGCTCTCATGGCAGTGGAGCCTTTCATTTCATTATATTTTACCCTGACAGGGTGACCCTCAGGACCAATCCTTCCTTTATGCCTAATGGTGGTATCCAGTGTGGCTCTTAACCAAACCATTCACCTGCCAACTTTTTTCCCATATCCGCAGAACAAGGGGAGTGGATTCTGCATTCATTGGATGTACACAGACAACTAAGATTCTAAGAAAGTTTGAGCAACTACTGGTACCATTTGCTGCAGGATCAGAGGGGAAGGCTATATCAAAGCAGACTATTTCTAAATGGATAAGCCACTGCATTCGTTTCTCTTATTTGCACCATGATAAACCGATGCCCAAGGGGATCAGGTACCATTCCACCAGGGCCGCCTCTACTTCAGCATCTTTTCTCAGAGGGGTCCCAACCAAAGACATTTTAGAAGCTGCTACTTGGAGCTCTGTTCATACGTTCACAAAGCATTACCATTTACCTCTCTTCTCTAAATCCAGGGCAGGCTTTGCCACTGCAGTCTTGCAGGGCCTTATAGCTGTTCCTAATGCTGTTTAGTTCCATCCTCCCATCCATAACTTTGGGATTCTATCCAAATGTAATGACTGCAACAGTAAAACACGAAAAACATACTACAGTTGTGTACACTTACCATAAATGTAGATGTTCGAGTGTATTCACTGTTGCAGTCTGGGTTACCCACCCGCCATCCCCCATTCTATACCTTTTCTTTCCTTCACTATACTCAAAAGCCTTTGTAGTGCATTTGCTTTTAGATGAAGGTAAATCTTATCTTTATAAGGTGCATTTTTATATTTACTGTTTGTTTATATATTTTTGCTCCTCATTTGTGGGGCACCTGACATCTGGGGCAAGAAAAACTGATTAAAATGGTGTCTGCTGCATGTTGTATACCCCTGACGACCTGATGTCTTGGAAGAGGAGACAGCAACCGACGCAGGACCCAAGACTTTGTTATTCAGGCCGACTGAGGGCAACCTGCCAGCAGATTACCCAAATGTAATGACTGCAACAGTGAATACACTCAAACATCTAATCTACATTTATGGTAAGTGTACACAACTGTACTTTCTGTACACACCTTCACCAAGCATTAACACTTGCCTATCTTTTCTGAATCCAGAGCTGGATTTGCCACTGCAGTCTTACAAGGCCTGCTAGCCACCCCTAATACTTCTTGACTGCCTCCTCCCTTCCTCAGCTTTGGGAATCAACCCAAGTGCGATGACTGCAACAGTGAAACATGAAGAACATAGTAAAGTTGTGTACACTTACCATAAATGTGGATGTTCGAATGTATTCACTGTTGCAGTCCTGGTTACCCTCCCTCCAGCCCAGACTTTTCTATACTTTCTACCTTTCCTCTTTTTTGGCCATATCTTATGGCAGTGGTATTTACTTCTTACTAGAGGTGTTCCACACCATCTAATTGCTTCCTATTTTGGGGGCTCCTGACATCTTTGGCAAGAAAAACTGATGTAATGGCATCGGTTGCATGTTTTATACCCCTGACGACCTGGCATCATGGAAGAGGTGACAGCATCCAACACAGAAATCCCAAGACTGGTATTCGGGCCAACTGACAGCTAACTGCAGGCAGATAACCCAAGTGTGATGACTGCAACAGTGAATACACTCTAACATCTACGTTTATGGTAAGTGTACACAACTGTACTTTCTCCTGTCCCCAGCCTAAATTTATTTTTGATTTCACTCTGGCAGGTGGACCTAACCAGTGGCCTTGTCTTAGGACAGCCTGTTTTTGCTGCTTTTCAGTTCCCCGTTTGTCCAGCATGTTTAATAAACCTGTATAAAGTTTATTGAATAACATCTTATGTTTATAAGCAGGCAAAATCTGTCTGAGATACTCTGGGGAACTGAGCAAATTATGGGTAAGAGAGGAGTCAGTGCCCTGGATCCAGGCTTCTGCAAAAGCATCAAAGTCAAATCCAGTCAGGTCTAGTAACACAAAGGTTGAACCGGACAAAAACAAGATAACATGGATCTAGCATTATTGTAAATACATAACTTTAATTGTAGCTGTAATTCTGATGTTTCATTTTGTTGATTTAAACCCTATTCACAAAGACTTCTGTTCCATCTCATACAAGTAGGAGGAGTTTATGAAGTAAAGTAATGATGTTTGCTTTCAGGAACTTTATACTGCTTGCTGTTCTAGATTCTACAGCCTTTGTGCGTTTGAAAGAAAACATTGCTGCAGAAAAGCTGTGCAGCTCTTGAGCTCCTTGTTTTTGCTCAATTCTAGCCTTTTTTTCCGTCCTATGCAGTTACTGAACAAGTACATTACCAAGTAGTACATTTAGTTTATTAATAAAATGTTGTGTTCTTTATGTATAAAACACGGGTTCGAATCTCTACCTCTCAGGTCCTGGTTTCAGGGATCAGTCCTGACTTCTGGTCATTATGTGGAATCTACTCATCTTTCCCATGTCTGTATTAGTTTTCTTTGGATAAAACAGTTTTCCCCCACTTACTAGAAATGGCTGATTTGGCTTTCTGAACTGCAAATATATTTGTCAGTCTTGCTTTTTATAGCTTAGATTGTGGCTGAAATAGGTCCAAGACGGACTAGTTCCAGTGAAATTAAAATTAAAACCATCACTGTAGAGTTCTACAGTGCTCCTGCATAACTTGTTATAATGGTGGTAGGGTGGGGTGTAATTACGTAGAAGTAATACTTCACTGTATAAATGATAAACTTGAAATAGGCTGCTGGAGGAAGTGTAGTAATAAAAGGAGGAGTGTTCTGTATTAGCATTTGTATTTATGTGGTAGACAGCATGAACTGTTTTTTGATTGGCAGGGATGTGAAAGGGTTGGCAAAGACTTACATCTGTGGAGTCACGCTCTTAACTCTTTGGGGACATTATGTCTACCCTGGGTGGGCCAAATCGTCTTTTTTGCTAATATGTATTTTGCTTCCATGGATTTATTAGCTTGGCTTAAATTGCGGGTTCATTAGAGACCGTTTCTGGACAGAAATCAAGTATTTGCAGTCCAAGCTGATACACTGTGATACATTTGTTTGACAAATAGCATCAGTTGTTGCTTCTGTGATGGACACACTTTCCTTTGTAAACAGGGGGAGTCGGTGAAGTCTGTATCAGCCATCAGTATCTGTGCTTATTACAGTTCTTTTTTTTTCCAAGTTTGAACTTTACATTTCTTAAGTGAAAATTCACCAGTGCATTTAAGCAACATTTGCTTTATGTTGTATTTCAAGTAGACTGCAGTATTTATAAATGAAGCAGGAGCATCTGTAGGAGAAATGTAGCATCTGTGTCTGAGCATGTACATGAACCTACCTGTAACTCCGGTCATTACCATGTATGTGGTATATTCGTTATTCAGTCCAGTCAGATTTCTTCATGTACAGCAAGTTTACCTTATGTGCTGCGGTGTGTTATTTGGTATCCATGGATGTAGTACGTTGTGCTGACCCCCCCCCCCCATCTTACAGCATGTTGCCATCTGAAGAATGTGTGAGATGTAAGGTAAAAGCTGCAGCTAGAGGTTTCTCCATTTGTTATTCAGCCTTTCAGGTCTCCCCCAGAAATATGCTGACAGAGTTGGGATGCTTTACTGTTACAGATGCTTATGGTTTCAAATGTAATAGAAGTTGAGTACAGTAAGCTCATACTTCAAGCTACACTCCATGTAACTGAAGTGGAAGTGCTTCTATTTACACTGGAGAGTTGTACTGCGTATACCATCTCTGGCATCACAGGCAGCATTTCTGTACGTTTTTAGTTCTTCACTTCTTTCATGTGACTGAAAAATGTTGCATTCTTTCTGAAAGTGTGCGATCATTTTAGTGAAACCATGTCATAGCTTGCATTCCAATTGCAGTATGTCTATTTTAAGTAGACAGGCTGATGCATGCTATTTTAAGTGTACACATGCATACTTTCAATGTCTTGTGGTAATGGTTCTTTAGTGTAGCGGGTCAGGTGGTTCCAGTCTCAATGGTGTCACCTGAAAATTGAAACAACCTTGGTTCTAACCTTGCCTTTTAGGAGTCTATTGGTTAGATGATTTGATGGCTTTTAGATGATTTTTTGTACGGAGTTCTGTTCCAGATGTGATCTTGGCAAACTTTTTAGGCTTTCTCTATTAATTTTATTCAAAGTTTCAATTTAATAGGTCTCACCCAGAATGGCCCACATGATGTATTCAGCCATTCATTTTAGAGGAGGGAATGTCACAAGCAAGTGACACCTATAGGAGAAAGGCAGGCATCCATATAAATTCACTTAGTGCATGGAGTGCTGATGTTGTGCTCCAGATGCAGGAAGAGGACAGCTTTAAGCAACTTTCTGACTTGAGAAGGGTAGTTAGTTTTAAGTACTTTTCATCTCTTTCAAGCTCTTGGTCTTTCACTAAGGCATAACAGCAGAACTTCAGAAAAAGTACTGCTGAGTGAAGTGTCTAGCAACTTTTAAAGCCATTCTTTTATCAGAAAGGTACTTCATTTTTGTCCACTTTTTCTGTGGCTGCACTAAACATTTTACAGCCTTCAAAGTTGTAAAACACTTCATACCCACACACTTTTGTTCTGTAACTGGTAGAACATGTAGTAGATAAAGCTCCAAGCATTACAAAAAACTATGATTCGGTCATAACTCTGAGTGTGTGCTTGACATAGATGTGAAGAAATTCTCATCTTGAGCTTCTCTTTGGTCCACTGTTGACGTGAATTTATTGATTTTTTTTTTTATTTAGGCTCGTGGCGTACAGTTTACTACTCCACAGTATAAATAATGCTTACCCTCGCTTCAGATAAACAAAGGTGTGTAAACACACTTATAAAAAAATACCAGCCCAAAGAGCCTAAAGGTAAGTAAATGAATTTTACTTAAATAATAAAACAGTGCAAATACAGAGTGAAGTATACATAAGCTGGTGCATAAAGAATATTAAAAGACAATAAACATACAGAGAAACCGGTACTTAGTATTATCGCAACCGCATTTCTGAACTGGCAGAAATGGTTGCGTTTCTCAGAAAGTATGCCTGGTAACCTAACTGGAGGGTAAAGTCTTCCATTCTACTGTGTGGCAACGGTTTTCACATAGGAAGAGGAATACCATGAGAAATGGTATCCTGGGGCCAGGTGCCTGTATTTGGCATGAGTGCTGGGCAGTAACAATTGCATGGAATATTCCTCAATGATTTGCCTGTGCTGAGGTTGTGATCAGGAATGGCTAAATCCTGATGCACTTCAGTAATGTTCAGTTGGCATAAGACATAAGTCGTTAAACCCCCCAGGAGCACGAACATTGCCCATTGCAACTGGCTCCTCTTGGTGCCTCATTGCCACTGTCAGCGACTTCTGCCTACTTGCTTACACAAACATTTCAAGGTTAAGAAACTCAGAAAACTGTTTTCGCATAAACACAACCATTTCTGCCTTTTCAGAAAAGTGGTTGCGATAACACGCAAGTACTGAAAAACCTAAAAGCTACAGACACCCAAGTTCTCTGGCTAGCTTCCTACATGAATACCGTCCCTAAAATAAATAAATACTCGCAGATAGCTCCACACAAGACAAGCATGCTTGCAACTATTTTTCAACTGATATAGCATATAACATATACCTTCAATAGTGCCAGTGTTTCTGACATCATTGTTAGGGAAACATGTCATAAACTAGTTCTTTTAATCAATAACAGTTACCAAGGTTTGTCAGAACACATCCTCTGATTTTCTGTGAATCAAATTCCAGTTGTGTCAACATTCTTACAGCCGTTACATTCCACTGCTCTTTTATCCTTGTTTATTATATTAGCAAAAGTTGTCATGATTTTTAGAGGATCAGTACACATCCCTGTCCTTTGATATCTGGACAAATGAAGTGTCTCCTTTATTAATTACATTAATTCAGCCTAACATTATAAGAGTTGCTCTTTCTTCAGTCTAACATCACCCCTGGCTTCATAGTTGGAGTCTCAGAATTAGTGTATATTGCCTCTGATCGTACAGTCTCCCCCCCCCCCCCCCATTTCCATGGATCTCATTTATGGCCATCAGATGTTCACTGGGACTCTGAAGACAAATCATATATAGGTGAGGTCTTTGCTTTTCTGTTTTATTAATCAGGCTGAGTGCTACCCCCTCTCAAATTGTGGCTGTATGCATCTTGTTCCAACCCCCATCCTTCAGGGATTGACAATACCAATCCCACTATGCCAGCTGCGTCAATCTCCAATACTAAGTGATCTTGGGTCACCTGAACTGTAAAAATGGCATTATCCTTCTGCACTCCTAGATTTGGCATGTGTGTGTGGTGCATGCATTTTCATACTGGTGTCTGCAGCATAATACAATGTCTTCTGCTTGGTTGGCCGGCTAGTGTAACTGTATTGTAAGTCGTTGTGAGATGTCATGCGTAGTGTCAAGTATTCCTTTCACCAAATGTCATTAAAAATCATGCATGGTATGCAGCATTCTTTTCTTTGTATTTCATTAGCAGTCAGGCATGGTATGCAGTAATTTTCTACAAATTTCATTGTTGGTAGCATTCTTTTTCTGCTGTTCATTTGCATGTGTCACATGCATCAGCAGGATACCTTGTTTGTAATAACAGATGTCCTCTACAGACATGGTTCTCTGTTTCTGAATCACATTGGCCTATTTTCCTTTTGAACTAGCCCTGTGCGTGTGCTCTGAGTGCTATACTATACTATACCTATGTGTTAAGCAGATGGCGGGTCCAGTGCTCGGGAAATAAATACTTTGAAGGCCATTCAAACAGATATTCTCACTTTATGCCACTCAGTTTCCCTGCAGTTAGTCTGTGTTGCTGACTTTTTCCTCCTTTAGATTTCTAGTTATGTTAATAAGTTCCTTTGAGCGCCCAGAATTAGGACTTTTCATTTCTGAAACTTTGACTGTGGTTATTCATGTATATTATATTTACTAGCAGAGATTCATGACTCGGGGAAACGTACTGGTTAGGCTCCATTGTACATGTATGCTTCATATCTGCTTAGCTCAGCTGCATTCAACATCTGCAGTACAAAATACTGAAAATACTTCTTTCAGTATATGAATAATGACACCTGCAAGTTGCATCTACTTTCCCTTTGTAGGATGAAGCTAATTTCTGTGGAGTTATGCCATAACTTTGGAGATTAAGAATATGTATTGTAATTTTTAATTGGAAGATTAGAGTGAATCACTATCATTTAAAGTTTAGTTAAAGATAAAATTAGTTAAGGCTGTGTTTGTTAAATTCTCCTGAGAGTTTTCTTTACTTTGTGGCAAGCAGATGCATTAACCTAAATGTCTGTATCCTGACTTTTGACTGGGTAAGGTGTAATCTTTACCATGTGTATTTTTCCACAATGTGAAGAAAGGAAAATGTTCCAGAAGTTTTTGTTAGATGCACTTTATTATCTTAAAGTATCTTAAGAAGAAATGCAGAAATAAAGGCCATCTCATTTTCAGTAATGTCAGCACTTTGTAGTGAATGCTGACAACTTACATTTTTTTATTACTCATACTCTAAATAATGTATAAAAAGTAGTAATTAGGGCTGTTTTGGGGATTGGTTCAGGAAAAGCAGTAAAGAACTTGAGAAAAAAACTACTTCATGAAGCACAATGCATAGTAATTAACTTATTTATTTATTTACATTTATTGACCGGGAGTGTCCGACTGGATGTAGGTCCATTTTCAGCGGAGGCCCGGGGAGAAAAGCTCCACAGTTAAAATAAACAGACAGTAGTTACATTGGATTACATAGTGATTAACAATTTAACATAGCAATTACTTACAACATATTTACATATGAAGAACATAGTACATCAGTAGACAACTAGAATCTTTATGAAGTACATAACAGACATTAACAAATGTTACAATAAGAAGTTCCTGCTGTATAATAAGTACTAGGCTTATAAGCATCTGAGCTTGCTATAATCAAGGTAGTTAGTGGAGTGGAAAGAAAGGTAGTGGTTGGATGGGGTGGATGATATTAGAGTGGGAGTTGCAAGGGCAGAGCCAGCATGTTTTTAGGTGCGCTTTTAGTAAAGTTTTGAAGTGGGTGCATGATGGTACGGAGGTAATTGTGGGTGCAAGGGAGTTCCACAATGTGGCTATAGTGCAAGAGAATAGTGCTTCACCAGCAGAGATATTGGCTTTAGTGATCTGCAAGTGATTTTTGTTGCTGGATCTTAGTGGTCTGGTGGTGCGATAGGGTTGGAATAGATTCTGGAGGGATGGGACATTTAGAGGATGGTTTACTAGTTTGTGGGCGAGTGAGAGTTGATACCACTGAAGGAGGTGATGGAGTTCAAGCCAGCCCAGTTCAGCAAGTGAGAGACAGTGGTGACTACGGTAGGATGCCCCTGTTGCGAATTTGGCGATTTTGTTGTAGCAGGTCTCTAGCTTGTTTAGATCGCATTGCTGTAGGTTGGTATATATTGGAGAGGCATAAAGTAGGGTGGAGATAAGGTGGGAATTTGCTATTGAAATATTTGCTGCTTTGGTGAGAAGTTGCTTATTTCTGTATAATGCTCCTAGTTTTTTGTGGACTTTTTTTATGGTCATGGATATTGAAACTTGGTTATCTGGTGCCCAATTAATACTGGGAATGGCATGCATACAGCGGTTCGGGGAATGAGGTGGACGCTAAGCAGTGAGACACAAGTTATTTAGATTCAGTCAGGAAAATGCACATATCAGTATTGCGGATATTGTTAAACACAATATCTCTGCATACTGGAGAATGATTCCATAAATCACAGTCATATGGTGGCCATTCTGTCACCTCTCTCCAAAATCATACAAAAAAAAATATTCCTTAAATAAATCTTAACTTATCCACTACATAACATGGTTTGTAGTCTGGACCATAATACAGAGGATAGATTTTCTGACTGACCTGATCATAGTAAATGAAAAAATAAACGGCAGCTTATTAAATGCCATCTTCCTTGAGTTAAGGCATTTGCTTCAGCGTCCAATAAGATGCGTCTCAAAAGACCAGCAGAAGTTGTCATGAGTTCTATTATAAATTGGTTCATAACTTAACTGTTGTTCTCAAAGTGTACAATGGCAAGGCACTTAGTTCTGTAGTAGTTGAGGGTACCTTAAGGATGTGTCATTAAGGGAAGTTAAAGCACTCTTTCTTAGCACCTGACAGTATTCCACCAGTCTCAAAATTTCTTAATAGATTTATACGTTTCACAGGTCACCTGAAGGAGCGCAAACACTGCTTATGCACACCTGTTAGAGATTGAGGATCCCAGCCCAGGCCTAACTGAAGAAAATCACAACAGGATAAGCTGTGAGTGATATACATGTAATAAGTGTAAAAAAATAAAATGAAGTCCAAAAAATAGCCAATAAAAAAATTGTATAGATTCTAAATAAATGCCAAATGATCAGCCGTTCCTGAACTGATCCTAGTTCCACATTTATTAGGATGGGTGCTTTAGTCAATTAATAGACCTCTTCTGGCCCAGTTGCCTTGTATATTTTGAATCAGTGACTCTTAAGACCATTATTTTACACACTGTTCATCAGTGAATGCATAACATCACAAAAATGCAGCCCTCGTGCAATACAGGAATGAGTCAACATTATTCATTGGAATGCTGTGGTTAGATCATGGATAAAATGCCAAAAACACACAGCAGCCAACAAGAAAGAAAGTAATTTTCTGTTTTCCTGAGGAAGCTGAAAGGTCTGGTGCATTTCCTGATAGTTGAGATTTCCTGTAACCTACTTGGCTTCTCTCTCCAAATGTAAAAGTGAAACGGTGAACATTTGTTATTTTGTTGGTGCTTTTGTCTCTTTTAGTATCTTTCCCATCAAAATATTAAGGAGCTGCAGAGACACTGTACCCCATCATTCAGCTGAAGGTCGGAGCAGTCCGGACAACAACCTGTAGGTACACAGTGGGAATAGGTATCTCAGGAGATTTTTATAACTGAACTTGGAATTTACAGGCAGTTTCTCCAGCAGGCAGAGGCAGGGTGTCTGTCTTTCTGAAACTGTGGGTGTAACCATCCATGTGCTTTTATCACTGATAAATGTTTCCAAATTAATGTGTGTATGTAACCCACTGGTTAGCCAGCTGGCTCATAAGGGAATAAATAAATAAAATATTTTCTTTAGTACTGAAGTACTTTCAAGGAAGTATGAAACAGTTACTTTTTTTTCACCCTTTGCCTTGATGCAGGTACCAGACCTTTTGGCCTCAGTGAGAAAGTGGAAATCTGCTTTCTTTCTCAGTGGCTTTTTTAGCTGTGGTTGCTGTGTGTTTCTGGTATTTTGTACATGGCTTACCCACAGCATTCCATATATATTATTTACTTTGCAAATATGTTACTTGAACTACATTTATGTACAGAACAATCTATTGACATATGAAAAATATGGTTAAAGCAATAACAGTTACTAGCAAAGGCGAAAGAAAAACAATATATTTAAATGTAATGCGTGTATGTAATCTATAGTAAAGGTACTACTATCATTAAATAAACAAGTAAACTGGAACAGGTATCACAAACATAACTGCTAGGTGTTCATTGACCAGTGTCTGAAATCTGACCACCACACTGACTGCATAGGAAAGAAAACAGCCAAAATAATGTTTGTTATATTAAGCAATGGCATGTCTGTTAGAATCAAGTTAACTAGTAAATGCTTGTACAACTTCAGTAGCTTGTTTGCTGTATACAGTCACAATTTTAGCAGCATTTACAAAACAGACTAAATGGTGCAGTGTACAACTAAGTGGCCAAAATTGTTGCTAACCTACCAGACAGTACTCATCAGTTTAAAGCACTTTAAAAGTTGAGTTGGTAGAACTTGAGTACTGTACTGTCTTTCCAGTTGGTAGCATTACATTACATAGTGTGCAAAACAGAGAAAAAAATTTGACAAAGGTTGTGTGAAAATCCTATCCCAACAAACCCTCTCAGATCTCAATATCAGAACTTTATAAATATTGAAAGATCTATAGAACTCTGTCATAAGATGCTGTTAGAGAAGAACCTAATTGTTCTGACAGAAACACTAACATTGTGATGGCTATATGGAGATGTTATGTGTAAACATAAGCTAGCTGCCAATACTTAACTAGTTGTTTAACTGAATCTTAAATCAGATATTGTATAAAGCACATACAGTCTTAGTACACATACAAATTTTACACTGAACTCACACAAACTCTTGTCTTTTCAAACATGTTTCCTCTCATTACTACATTTGTCTTAAGGATAATATACTCTCCTGCCCACTTCTGTCTCAAAGCTATTTCTTTTTAAACTGGTGAGCGTATTTCGGTATTATAAACTACTTATCCTAATATGTTACAGATTTTGTCCTTGTTTATAATCCTTTTATAAACATTGTATTCTACCATGGGAGGAGATATTCAGAAACAAACAGCATACTGCACAGTCCTGTTTCTAGAAGGATTGCTTACTGCGTCATTTAGAGACCGCTGTATCACTATGTTGGTTTGCTAAGTAATGCTCTTTGCAAATGCATCAATCAGTTAGTGGGATTGGTTAATGTAAATTAGCATGTGCTGTGCCCCAGAACCTTACATCAGGATTAGAGTAGTACTTTGTGATTCATAGAACAGCCCTACACTGCTATTTTAGAGTCTAGAAATGAGAACTGATCAAGTTATTTCACTCCATTACTATTTATGGCAACACGAGGTCTGTTACTTCCTCAAGAAATATGTACTGTGTTTGTGTGTACAGGGGCATTGTTGTGACTGTCCACAAGTCTTTGCGACTGTGTATGTGTGGGTGAGTAGGTACTTTTGCAAAAGGAATTTTGGGTTGCTAGGTGGAACACGTAGAACAACTGTATTTGATTCAATGAGATGCAGATGTGTTGCTAGTGACCTGGGGCTCCATGTGCATCTTCCATTTTTCTGACTGTAGTTAGCTGAGTAGCACTACTAGAGCGCAGCAGTTAACTTTTTTGAATACCACCTCGTTGTTTGATTTTTGATTATGTAGATGTATGACGTTTTGTATCTATGTATATGTAATGTGTATTTCTGTAAAATATTTTTCCTTTTCATTATACTGTTTTCATTTTTGGTTTGAGCTTTTTCCCTTGAGTTTCTGACAAAAAGGAGATTATGAACTCTGTCAGACCACTCCAGTTAAGAAACTTAAATTAAAAAAAAAATTGGGGTTAATTGAAATTTGATCTTGGCATAAAAATGTAACTAAAACAAAGCTAAGCAAACTACATAAACTCAGTTCTTTCCATGCAGACAGGACCAAAGCAGCCATACTAAGTTGCCAGTGTCTTTACTGATGCAGTCTGAACCTCCCCTAACTAGGATTTCATCTTCATTGCAATGTAAGCTTAAGCAATCTTAGACTCCCCAAATTTGTTGCTGATCAGCTTGGACAGACCTCTCTGGTTGTTAATCACTAAAGCACCTCCAGTAGCTAGAACTTGGCCTCTACTTTTTATCCTTTAGTTTTCATTCAATGACTCCTATATCTTGGTCCAGTTATTCTTCTGTGAGAAAGCACATTTGGAGATATTTTCTTAGTGAGCTTCAAGCACCAGCTGGTCAGGTAAGTTAATCTACTAAAAAAATCAGATGTTCTCACTCCCAGTTTTCCCACTACTTTTGGCAAACCTTAGAACAAATTTCCCCAGTCTCTGGCAGAATTCCTCTAAAGCATTAATGTTTTCTTCAGCGAGAACCTCAGGAAGAACTGGATATGCATTTGTGAAGTAACTTAAATCTCTCATATTTATTACTTTATGCCTACCCTGTAACACATCATACAAATGCATTTATTCATTACTGGCCTCACTCAAACTTGTCATGATAAACAAAACATATCAGCTGGTTCCAGCTCTGTAACCATGTGTATGATTTAGAATTGATGGCATTTGCCCTTTGCTGTCTTTATTACTTTCATACAGTCATTGAATATTGTGTAATACTTTTGTATTTCTACTGTCCTTTTTGAAGTCTTTTCCATCCTGAAGTTGTGTTTACTGTACTGCCACCTATTTTTTTTACATGCTGGTTTATAATTACTGTAATACTTCATACTGTATGCCCTTGATTTTTTTCTCCTTGGGACTCTGCTATAAAAACGTAGGGTAATGAAAATGAGACACTGGGGCTTGCCCACCTGTCTGTTGAAAAGGGAGGAATTTAAGGAAAGGGTAAGTGGAAATCATTCAGGAGCTATTAGAAAAAATAAACATTTCTTCAGAAAATATAGCTAGGGGGATAAAATTAAAGTGGAGTTTAAAAACAGGAAATAAAGGGAGATATGGTTAAGAAGTAACAAGAATTATTTAGAGGGACTGGCACATATTAAAGTATTGCAGAATAGGGGGAATCGCACAGAGCAAGAGGAGCAGCAACTTGCAGAATCCTTAACAGAAAGTAAGGGATTACCTTGATAATATGCATGAGTTTAGAAAGTTTGCTGTTAAGCAACTGTTTGATAATAGCTCTAGATCATAAAAAACATTTAGAATGACGACTCAGGTAACAGAAAGTTGTAAGGGCTTTTTGCCAAGCTTAAGGAGCCTACATCAAGGAAGGTAACGAGATCCTGTAGCAGTATTAGAAATATTTCTGAAATTCTGTGAAAGTCTATATAAAGTGGAGAAATATGGAAATCAAGAAAAGGTACAAATGGAAATGTTTATTGAAGAATTAACTATGCCAAGGTTAGAGGTAGACTAGGCTCAGTTACTAACAGGATCGGAGGAGACAAGTACCAATATCCTGGAAGAAAGCAGTAGTAGCTGGTAATACCTAAAGAAGGTGAAAAACCCATCACATCCAGTTTCATACAGGCCCATTTCAGTACTAAACCATGATTATAAAGTGTTTGTGTTTAATGGCTAAAAGAATGGCAAAAGTGATGTCAAAATTGATGTTGACCAGTGTGGTTTATGGAGGGAGGCAAACATTTGACATTAACAGAACGTTGATGATCCAGAGGGAAGCAGAATGTAAGAAAATACCACTGCTGTTGGTGGGTCTAGATGCAGAGAAAGCATTTGATAAAGTAAGCTGGGATTTTATGAGCAGGGCAATGGAAGCATTTGCATTTCCTAATAAAATTATAAGGTTGATTAAGAGGCTATCTGAGGGATAGGAGGTGAAAATTAAAGTGGTTGGGTTCCTTTCTGGTGATATCTGCTTGAGTAGAGGAACCAGGCAGGAGTGTCCTCTTTCTCCTTTGTTATTTGTATTATATTTGCAAACACTGGCAAAGAAACTAAGGGACTCAGAAATTCAATGATATAATTGGTATGGTAGTCAAGAAAAGTTGGCTCTGTTTGCAGATATTATTTTATATCTGGTAAAACCAGAAAAGGACATTTCAGTGTGTTGTGGAACATATAAAGACAGTTTCATATCTTTTTCGGGATGCAAAATTAATGAAGCTCAAACAAAGACAATAGCTGTAAATTATGTACCCACACACAAACTGGATCAGCAATATTTATATTTATGGGAACATGATAAAATGAAGTACATAGGTATATGGATTAAAAATGATGCCCTGTGACAGCTAAGGATATGTGGGAAGACTAAGCAAAATATAACACAAAAAGTGAGAAATTGGAAGCTCTGTTATATGGGTATGGATAGTAAGTAAGATACAACCAGTTAAAATGTTTTTAGTCCCTTTAGTCTTGTACACTGGTAAGGCATATTTTTATCAACCAGAGGAGCAGTTGTGGATAGCAATTAATAAAGAGCTGAACGATTTTATCTGGGAGGGGAAAAATGGCAAGTCAAGTAGGATAAGCTGATTTATTTAGTAGAACAACATGGATTGGGATTACCAGATTTGAAGGTATATTTCAGAGCTACACAGTTAAGGCCTCCTGCACATAGCACATGCAGAAACTTATAATTCAAAGTGGAAAGAGATGATGAAACGGGGGGGGGGGGTGGCTCAAGAAACAAGGAGAGACTGGGATTTTGGATGCAGATCTTTAAGGAGAATAACAATAATCATACAGAATATTATATTCATAAAGTAGCAGAAAGTATTCTAAGAACTAAGCCAACACGGGAATGGAGAAAGGAAAGTTTACCAGTAGGGATGACTGCAATTAGTGATACAGACAATAGGCGGGAGGGCTGGAATTTAACATAGGAAACTGGCAAAGGAACCAAGGTATTGGGAGCAAATACCTAAAGCGGGAAAAGGAACCAAGGTATGAATAGAATGAATCAATCAGAGGAGCTTAGAAAGGATTGGGAAGAGAGATTGTCTAAGCATTTCACAAAGAGACAGTGGGGGGGGGGGGGATATATGTATATCTCCTGAATATGCAACAAAGTCTAGAAGATTTAGGATTTTTGCCTGGAAATGTTTACATAGGTATTTTTGTACCCCAAGTAGACTGCAGAGTTTTTCCTCAGGTGGATAGCATATGCTGGAAGTGTGATGGGTAAGAAAGAGGTAGCTGCGAACATTTTTTGGAAGTGTGTTGAGCTGGTAGACTTTTGGGATTCCCTGCAGGCTGCTCTGTCGGAGATGCTAGGTGGGCGGATTGGACTGACTTGGGAGATTATTTTTTTGAGTTATGCTACAGAATCAGAGTTGCCTAGACATAGTAAAGCCTTGCTGAGTCTAATTATGATGGCTGCCAAAAAAGCAATTACTAGAAAATGCAAATCACTGCTACCAGTAAAGTTGGTCTAGACTTTGAATATAGTAACTGAGATAAAATAACTGGAATTAGGATCTTTAGAAAAGGGAAGGAGCAAACTACATAGAAAAAAATGGGAATTGTGGGAAAAGTATATGAGAGCAGGAATGAGGTTTAAGCGGCAGGATTTGAATGAGCTATACAATTTTTAACTGCCAGTGACTAGAATGTTTGTATACTTTTCATTTATATAAATGTAAGATTGTCTTTGTCACATGTGGAAATAAAGATGTTTGGGGGGGTATGAATAGAATGGGAAAATACCAAGAATTTCTTTGGAGTGCAGGTTAGTGATTGCCTTCCCTATCAAGGATTGATATCAGAGTGTGGGCAAAGAGAAAGAAATAAGGAAGTTCCAAACCAAAAAAAGAAAAAAAGAATTGGAATTGCCTAGACATAGTAAGGCCTTGCTGAAGCTAATTATGATGGCTGCCAAAAAAGCAATTTCTAGAAAATGGAAATCATAGTCTAAATCAACAGTACTAAACGTAGTGAATACAGTAGCAGAGCTAAAATAACTGGAATTGGAATCTTTAGAAAATGGTAAGAATAAATTACGTAGGAAAAAAATGGGAATTTTGGAACAGTGCATACAGGGGAGGAATGAGGTTTAAAAGAAGGCAGAATTTAAATGAGCTATGTAATGGTTGATTGACAATGATTGGGTAGCTTATAAGTGTTGCATAATGTTTTCAACTATAATTATGTTAATATGGTTTGTGATGTATAATGTTTGCAAATAAGATTGTCAATATGGTTTGTTTTCATTTATATAAGTGTCTACATTGCCTGTGTCATAAGTGATAATTTAATTAAGCAATAACCCACGCCTGGGTGTAGGTAATGATGGATTTACCCACGGTTGGCATTGTTTGGTCACGTGGATGAAGCCCGAGTGGCCAAACAAAGACAACCGTTGGTAAATCCAGCATTACCCACACCCAGAAGTGGGTTATTGCTATTATACAATGACATTATTTAAGAAAAAAAAGTTTTCTTAAATAATGCCATTGTATAATGCCTCCTTGCTGCCCTTCCGCAGCTATCTGGTATTCTGCGGCAGTTCTGATGTACTGCGCATTCGTATGTTTATGCAGTACATCAGAGCTGTGGGTGGAAGCAACGGAGAAAGCAAGATCTCCATTGCTTTTTAGAAAGTGTCTCGCTATGTTTAACATAGCGAGATAGCTTTAAAAAAATCAACGAAGATTTTGCTTTCTCTGTTGCTTTAGAAAGTGTCTCGCTATGTTAAAGGAGTTTAACATAGCGAGACAGCTTTAAAAAAAGCAACGGAGATCTTCCTTTCTCCGTTGCTTTTTTTAAAGCTGTCTCGCTATGTTAAACTCCTTTAACATAGCGAGATACTTTCTAAAAAGCAATGAAGATCTTCCTTTCTCCGTTGCTGTAAGAAAAAAAAAAAGACTTATACTAATGGAAAAAGTCTGGGCGACCAGACCTTGTGTTCTTGGACAGTGTTCTGTCTGCCTTGTTCTTTTTAGTGGGTTAATTGATACTTCTGTCAAATCTTTTCCCATCCTAATTGCATTTTTGTGAGGTTCTGTGCAAGGTAATCTTCTGTGTCATTTACTGTAGTATTCCAGAGACCCCACCTTTACTTGCAGCTACATCACTATACCTTAAAATATTGCCCCAGTGGTTAGGAAGCTGTGTCAATTGATATTGCAGTTTTTGAGCAGTGACATAACTTACGTTTGGAATCACAAACCATCAAAGACTGTACAAAACAGTCTAGTTTGGCAAGTGTCAGTGAACTTTTGAATCCCCTTATTTCTAACATTTTGGACTTTGACATATAGGGAAAAATACAGAACCAAGATCCTCCTCACCTTTCCCTCTTAATACTGCTGCTGAATCTGCCAGTCTATCCTTCTGTCTTGCATCACTTGCCCCCATGTACTGTTTATTGCTGTTCATCCTTCCTGTCCTAACTTTTCTCAAATGCTGAATACTGCCACTGAATCTGCTTGCCCACTCATTCCCAACATAAGAAATGCTGCTGGGTAACCCTGTGTACTTTATTCTTATTTATTACTCTAATTATTTATTTATTACTCTATTGTCTGCCCATTTACCACAGTTGAATGCTGGTATTCACCCTCTGCACCTGCCCTCCTGCTACTTATTGAGTATTGCCCCTACCCTGCCTGACTTGTTCTACTCCTACTCTGAATACTACACTTTGTCACCAAATACCGAATAATCTTTCTCTCCTTTCCAAATTGTCCCCTTTCCACATAGTGGGTAGTGCTGCTTAGCCTGCCAGCCTGCACCCCACCCCCACATAATTGGTAATGATGCTCACCGTGCTGACCTGACCTTTTCCCTTGTACTGGATATAACTACTCATTCTATGCTCCTGCCCTTTTCACATAATTAGTAATGGTTTTTACTGTACCTGCCTGCCCTGCATACTGAATAATAGTGTGAACCCTGCCTTGTTGTAAATATAATGCAAATAAAGGGGAAAGAGGGAACTCCTGCCTGGTCCCTCTGCCTACCCACTCTGTCTAATATACTAAATAATGATGCTCATGCTGTCAACCTAACTTCTCCTGTGTATTCAGTAATGGGCTACCACTGCCCGCCCACCCCTCACATATGCTGAATAGTGGTACTCTTTCCACCCACCCACCCATTCATCTCCTCCTACATGCTTAGTAACAGTACTTACACTACCTGACCTCTCTCCTACTTACTGAGTAATGGTACTTCGCTTTCCCACCCACGATCTCCTACATACTGGATACTGGTTTTCATTCTGACTGCCTGTCCCTCTCCACACATACTGAATATTGGAGTGCTGATAATGTAACTTCCACTGCAAGTCACCCAAAAGCACTTGACACAATCCATGCCCCCCCCCCCCCAACTATTCCAGATGGCTGCCCTCTAGTCCCATTATCTAGGAAGCCACATCTGAGGCAGAAGTCCAACCACTGTGCTATGAGATCAGTTCTTGAACTGTAACTGATGAGCTCAGACTGTTAACTCAGCATAAAGTTAAGTGTCAGAATAATAGGGTAGATTGATAGTATGATTATATCGGAAGATGGAAGCTTTGGGCAGTTGTATCACTGTTATTTTCTTGGTGATATTGGTGGTGTGACTTTAACAGTGGGACCACAGATGTGCATAATGTATGCTGCCAGGGACCACAGGTGTACATAATGTATGCTGCCATGCGTAGGTCTGTACTTACTACTGTTGCAAATGCATAGAAATCTAAGCTGAGGAGAGTGTTTTTGGTATACAGGCTTGTTTTAACAGCATTGTTATCTATTGTTACAACCCCATAGTTGGTTTGGTGCTATCAAGTCTTATTTTGTGGGACTCTCTGCAGTGAGTTAAGTATGTGACTACTTCATTATGATGCCATCTTAAATCTACAGTTGTTCTGATGAGTTTTCTAAAAACTGAGTTCCTTTTCTTGTAAAAGAGCATGGTATTAGGGTGTTTACGCACTCTTTTGGCCTTTGTTTTTCTCTCTGCACGCACATTTTGGATCTCTTCCTAAAATGCATCCATTTGAAAGTTCCCTTGTTCACCTGTCATGTGGTATATGTGCTCAAGGTATGACTGTGGCATCAGATAACAGTCCAGTGCCAAAACTGAGTCTGCCTTCATTGCATTTGAAGGGTCAGAACACTTACTGGTGATTCCAGTGCTAGAACGTAAACACCTCAAACCGCCATCAACTGAGATGCATACTAAAGTCCCTCATAGATACACAAAGCTGAGCTGTAATTGAGTAAATCCTGTATAAGGTCTTGTTTGGAGGTTTTCTCTGAGGATCACAGAAATGAGCATAAGAAACGGAAAGTAAGACATCCTACGTCTGTATCTAAAGCCTCATGCCCTTGCACCTCTTAGTTTATAATTGTGGTGGGCTCTGCTCCCCCGCCTGTTATCAGTCATGCATGCATGAGTTTGAACAAAGCACCCCCCCCCCCCTTTTTTTTTTTTTTTTTTTTTTTTTACCAGAAAGAGCAGGAGTTCAGTCAGCATTTGTCCTTGGTTAACTAGATTGATGGGGTCCATAGTAGTGAGCAATGAATGGGCCCTTAAATCTTTGGAATATTCTTTGGAATATGTTTGTGAGTTTGAACTCTGGCGGGAGGGGGGGTGTCCAATGATTTTTGTCTTCCTATTTTTGCTACTCTTAACCCTTAATGATTGACCTATTGCTATTATGGGGTTAATCTCACGCAGCAGATCCTCCGACATACAGCTTCAGGCTTTCTGCCTGCCCCATCTCCGTTTTAAATTCTGAGAATGTTTTTAATTAATGCTGAAAGAAGGCTGAGAATATGAACAAGAGCAGAGTACATCAGATAGCTTTAATACTTGGTCAAGGCCCATTGTGACCTTTTGGATTCTTTGATATACACATTTATATCTCAAGGTGACCAAACACCTTATCCATCATTTGGCAAGCTGACTTTTTTTCCACCTTTCATGTGGCAAAAGTGTAGGAGTGGTCCAAAGAGACTCTGCTTGGAAAGGATTGACTCATTTCTAATTCTAATCTTCATGTCATTCAGAATCTGAAGAGATGTAACTGTTTTAGAGACGTACCGAGATAATGAGCCTTCTTTCTATTCCAGAACCCTTCTAAATCTCTACTTGAGATGGCCTTCAGCTTTTGAAGTCTTTGGAGTGATCAGGATTACTGTTTTTTTTTCTGAAAGAACACATTTATGCTTGTCAGGTGCATATTAAGATAAAATACTAAATTACTATCCCTCTGCAAACTGTTAACAGTTTTTTTCTTTGCTGTTTATTTATTTTATTTTACATTTGTTAACCGGGCTAGTCCAACTGGATATATTTCCATTTTCAGCAGAGGCCCGGGGAGAAAAGCTCCAAAGTAACATAAAAAAAATTAACATGCACAAATATGAAAGAAAATTATGTTAAAAAATAACATAGAGTATTCGCTAGTTAAAAAGAATTCATGCTTATTTGAGCAACACAACATAAAAGATTTTCATACATTAATATAAATTAAATTGTTAAAATAATCAGAGAGCATTAGCTAAAGAGATAATACTATTTATGAAACTAATACCTAAAAGGATAAATCACACATTCATAAAGATATGTGAGGTAGATTACAATACATACACAATTTTATTCAACTACCTTCCACTCATCTGAGTAAGGAAGGAGGAGCAGCTTTTGAAAGGCTTACTCAACTAAGCAGTTCAGCCCATCTCCCCAGGCCTCTGTTGGAAGTACTCTTCCTGGTTGTAGGACTCAAGAAGGCTAACCTCTTGGATCTACCATTAATTGGTCTTCTATACCTGTTTACTAGGCATCCTAAGACAGATATTTTGTCATTTCATGTACTTTCTAATGATCTTAAAAAAACTGTTCCTTAGGCACTGTGCCCTTATCTCAAAACGGGTTGCAAAGCTGAGTACACTTCTGGCAAGAGGAATTTATACTGTTGACTTTTTGTAGCCATTGTTTATCTGTCTTGCATTTATTTATTTATTTTATTTTACATTTGTTGACCGGGATAGTCCGACTGGATCGATGTCCATTTTCAGTGGAGGCCTGGGGAGATAAGCTGAACTGCTTAGTTGAGTAAGACTTTCAACAGCTGTTCCTCCTTCCTTACTCAGATGAGTGGAAGGTAGTTGAAAAATTTATATCTCCAGCTTTTAAACTGATATTTCATTAAGTCTGCTGGCCAATTTAGTAACTGGAGACCCTTGTCTTCATATAACCATTTACTTAAAGCTGTCTTCCGTCTGTGAAGAGCTCTACCATGTATTCTCGGACATTTCAGCTGGAAGCTTGGTTATCTTTGGCCACTTGTCCAGGATGACTGTAGAAAGCCTCTAGAGAGGGGATAGCACCTCCTTACCTTTGGTGCAGTCGTAGATGGCATTACACCCTCTTGTGTTGTGATTCAGGCAGATCTTTACACATCACAGGTAATCTGCCAAATTCAGGACCCACTTACATATGTGGGTCACCCAGTAAAGCCCCCTTTGAATATTTCAGTCCAGTTAACCCAGCAGCAGCTCTGTCTACTTATGGGCCACCTGAGTTTAAGTTCTGTTCTTTGCTCACATCCATGAGAAGAACTGTCTTACAGGGCAGATAAGCACTAGACATAATTGAAAAAAAAACATACCCTGCTGTTGCTTGTCCCCATATCTGATTTGTCGTCCCCTGGTAGGTCAGCAGGTATCAAAGGAAGGTTGGCTAGAGTGCTGTGGAGTTGCTAGGATTAGAGGACTAAGGTTTTCTTTATCAAGTAGGTGAGCTGGTCTCTTGACCCTTTACAGTTAGGACAACATCAGTGCATACAGCAAATTATCAAAAATCTTGATACATAGCAGAGAAGGTTACGGTGCTTGTTAGGATATACCATATACACTAAATACGGTGAATTTAACAAAAACAATACAATATCATTTCTTTGGCTGAGTATAGCTACAACTGAATTATACAGATGTACACCTTTAAAGTGTAGAGCAGTGACTGTAGTTAACCATAGTCACAAAAGCAGTTTCAGGCTGATTGTGAAATGAGGTGTTTTTAAGAGAGTCTTTAAAGATTTTAATAGTGTCTTGATTTTTCTTTTTTTTTTTCTTTTTCATTGTTTTGCTCCCAAACAGAGAGGGTGGCAGCAGACATGAAAGGAGGTTTCCTAGGTGGTAGTGAACATGCATTCGGTTAAGTTGAGCACCAGTAACTTTTCTGGAAAGTTATTTGAGGGGATAGCTGATATGACCAGAATGTTAGCTGAGAGATATCAGGAGGGATGATTGGAGGTAGTTTTCTCAAACAATTTAGTGTGAGCAACAAATATTTCAAGGAAACAGAAGATGTAGGAACACAACAAATGGCTGAAAAGTGAATGGGGAGAATGGCATAGCACTGGGAGGAAGTTTGGGGTAGAGATGATTCGTATGTCAGAAGTGGACTTTACCTCTATTCACAAGGGATGGCTTAAACAGTGGGCTTGTAGGTACTGAAGGAGGCCTACAGTGGAAATGAGCTGTGTCAGAAATGGATAGTACCTCTGCCGGGAAGGGATGGTACTGCAAAAAGGTTGTTTGGAAAGTTTATCTTTGAGACTATGTTAAACTAAGACGTGAAGGGGGTGCATGAACATTAGATGGCTAACTACTAAACACAAGAAGGTGGCAAACGTTGAAAGGGGTGAGAAAACAGACAGAAGTCAGTCCACGCAGTGCATAGAAAATGAAGAAAAACTAGGAGAGCTGAAGATGGTGAACATTACTGTTATAACAGAGACCGGATAATTGAAGAGTGGAGATGCGCTAACCTGTAAGTTGTATGGGAAGATTAGAGTGTGGAGTGTTAAGGTGACAGTCTGTGTAAGAGAAGTGGTGTGTGAGGTGAAGGCAGAATGCAGTCAATCCTTTGAATTGACTGGTTCATTCAACTCAAAGTTTCTGACCTAGAAGGTAGTGTCTCTTTGTTTACTGGGACCTGGGATACTCTGATTGGGTTACATAACCCTTTTTCAGTGAAGGCCCAGGGAAAAAAGCTCCGCATTTAAATAGTCTGTCTTTTAAACACTTCTTGATAAGGCTTACAACTATAGTTGCACCTATTGTAGATAATTGTGCAGTGTAAGATCTCATAGGGACAGCAGTGAGTTTTAACTGTATTATCTGCTTAAATGTTTTGCGTTAAATCTCAGACTCAGATTTTTATCTTGCTGCCCTTTCTTTCCCTATAGCTTCTTCATAGTTAGTAGTACTAGCCTATTGAGGGTATTCCAGCTTTATAAAGTAGTAAGTAACCAAATTAACTAGTACTATTATATTCTTAAATGCTGATTAGATACACTTAGCTGAGATTACAGGATAATATTGAGAATGGTCTAGATCTGATGTCTTTTTTGTCCATTCCTCAACTGGAACTTGAGCTCCTCCCCTTACCCGTAATTTTTTGCTGTAGTGGAATTACTTCAGCCGTATCAATGAATGGGCGTGGTGTCCATAGCTTGGGTTTTGATGTTTTTTTGGATAACTGAATTTTACCTTTTGTAACTTTTATATAACTTTATAGTTGCATCCTTTTCTGATTCTTCCTCGGCAACATCCTGGGTGTAGTCCCCCCCCCCAGCGGTCGAGATTGTAGACCTCCTCTCCCACCAGAGATGGAAGGGACTGGATTTCAGAGGGCCTTTTCCAGTTCCCTGTCTGGATCCATGTCTGCAGAGGACAAGAATACCATTTCTGTGCAAATGGGCATCGCAGTGCTGCAGCGGTTAGTGTTGCCTCACAGCAAGAGGTTCTCTGGTTAGATTCTTGGCTGGGGTGCCTTTTGTGCGGAGTCTGCATGTTCTCCCTGCGTTCATGTGAGTTTCCTGTGGGTGCTCTAATTTCCTCCCACATTCCAAAGACGTTCATCTGGAGTGTTTCTCACTAGGCCTACGTTGACAATGGGCTCTGTCCCAGTTGGACTTTCCCAGTAAGCAAATGTTAAATAAATAAAACTGGCCACCCTACAGCCCCTATTGAACAACTTTATGAGGCTCATTTTCCATGCCTCAGAAGGTGTTTTGAGAGCTGCAGGTACAGGAATTAACTGCAAGACAGCACGGATGCACCTCTGTGACTTTGTGGAGCCTTGTAAGTCCTCGTTTATCAATGCTCCCTTTGATGGGTCTACCATATTTGGCCCCAAAGTTAAAGAAACCCTGTCTAGGAGTGAAAAAGATGGGAAGATCTTATCTGCAGTGGGGGATCCATTTTTCTACACCTTAAAGAACCTTTTGCTGGAATCAGAGAAGTGTCAGGAAAATGTGATTCCTGAAGTCACAAGGCTCTTCACAGAATGCCAAGGGAGACATATCCCCCAGTGGCAGAGAGGAGATATAACAATGGATGATGCACTTGTGGCAGAAGAGGCTGCCAAAATCAGGGTTCTAGAGGTCTTTCTTCTTAGAAGCCTTGCCAGTGCACTTGAAAGGTTGCCCAATTGCTGCGCTATAGAGACAGTCTGGGTCTGTGCATCCACAAACGTGAACAGTCAGCACCAAAGCCACTTGGTTGCAGAGGATTATTTCCAGAGGTTATTGCATCCCTTTTTCCTACAGCCCACCCCCCAATCATTCTACAAAACTTCCAAATGTTCCACTCAGTCAGAGAAAAGAAGCAGCTATAGAAATACAAAAACTGTAAAAAAAAAAAAAAAAAAAAAAAAAAAAAAAAGTCATCTAGATGGTCTCTGCAGACCAACAAGGATTTGTAATTTATACAAGGCTGGTTTTGGTGCCAAAGAAAACCAGGGACCCAATACCCATTCTGAATGTCTGCAACTTAAACCAATATATCAAACGCTCCAAGTTCCTAATGGTTGTGGTTCAGTCAGTTCTGCCACTTCTGGGCAAGGATGTTTGCATATGCTTGATAGATTTCTGGAATGCTTACTATCACATGAAAATAGACAGACATTCCAGGAGATTTCTTCACTTACAGCTGGGAGCCAGGCATTACCAATTCAGAGCTCTGCCTTTGGTCTCACCACAGCCCTCAGGGTGC
This sequence comes from Protopterus annectens, assembly GCF_019279795.1. Taxonomy (NCBI): domain Eukaryota; kingdom Metazoa; phylum Chordata; order Ceratodontiformes; family Protopteridae; genus Protopterus; species Protopterus annectens. The sequence goes on from NC_056746.1 coordinate 222,384,267, forward strand.
TTTCTAAATGTGTGGGTGCAGCTTACCTAAGACTGTTAGGCTTCAGAGTGGTTCCATATCTTGATGACTGGCTCATGTCCACTCCTACCAAGCATCTACTGATTCAAACCAGGGACTAGTTGCTCCAACTATGGCTTCATCTGGGCATTACAGTGAGCTACACCAAGTTTCTACTCTCTCCCACTCAAGTCCTAGAGGTCATTGGTTCATAGGTGTGTACTAGGCTAATGGCCCTGAAGCCTAGCCCATAGAAGTGCCCTGGCATTGTGCTGCCTGACGTTAGTTCCCAGTGCCTCTATCAAGTAGAACTACTGGAGTGATCCCCAGGGTGAGCTTTCTATTTTCCCATCCACTCATCAAGAATTCTCTTGAGGGACAGTGAGGTGCTCTGCTTGACATGTATGGGAAGTCTATTCCAGAGCATGGGCAGTCTCTAGGTGAGGAACCTGTCCCTCCAGCATGTTATGTTGATTGTGGTAATGAGTTTGTGGTGTTTGGAGCGTGTGGTGCAGAAGGATTGGGATTTCTTTAGATGTAGCATCTCTAGCAGAGCTGGGTGAGACATGGCTTTGTAAGTCAAGCAAAGATTGCCTCTAAGTAGGCGATATGAGAAGGAGAATAGCTGGACTCTCCTGAGTCTGTCTGTGTAGGACATGTGTTTAATGCCTAGGATCCTCTTCGTGAGGTACTTCTGTGGCCTGTCCAGCTGTTGCAGGTGTCTAGTGAGGTGCATGCCAAATGGGGCATTATACTTAATGATTGGTCTAATGAGGGAAGAGTAGAGAGAGACAATGACTTCTTTCTTCCTGGATGCAAAACCTTTGATAATGAGATGTGCCACATAGAAGGACTTTCTGACCACAGTGGTAATGTGGTGGTCGAAGGAGAGGTTGCTGTCAACCTGTGTCCCCAGATCTCTTATAACGCTTTCAGTGTTCCGTGGGCTCCCATCAGTGTGGTAATTAGTGGGAACTGAGTTTCTACCAAAGGGATGATGACACATTTTATGGCATTAAGCTGAAGGCTATGATTTTGACAGCAGTCATTGGTCTCAGTGAGGCCTTTCTGTAGGATATCTGCATCACTTGGGGAGTTAATAATGGCTCCCAGTTTGCAGTCATCTGCGAACTTGGTCAGCCAGAGTCCTTTTGTGTTGGCCTGGACTTCTGCGAAGTAGATGCCGAACAGGAGAGGACCCAGGACCGATCCCTGTGGGACTCCACTCGTGAGTGGTCAGCAGTCTGATTTGGAGTCTACTACTTTCACACTGTGTTTTCTATCTGTGAGCCAGTTTGCAACCTACCTAGTGATATTGGGGTTGAAGCCTAGTTTGCTGAGTTGATCAATAATTCCCAAGTGAGGAATGGTATCAGAGGCCTTGGCCAGATCAAGGTAGGCTATATGCACGGTCTTTCCTTCATCCACAGCCCTGGTGACTGACTCAAAAAAGTCAACCAGGTTGAGCAGGGATGATCTCTCTTTCACAAAGCCAAATTGCGTGGGGTCTGGAGTTTGCAGATTTCCTACATCTTTGTTAATCAGGTCCATGATGATGCGCTCCATAGCTTTACATATCAGACTCGTCAGGCTAATGGGGTGATAATTCCCAGGGTCTGTAGTTGCTCCCCCTTTATGGAGAGGGATAACTGTAGCAGTGCACTATTCGGTAGATACAAAGCCTGTGGTGAGGCTGTGACTGAACAGGGCACACACATGTGGTGCCAGTTCACTGGTGTCATCTGAATACAGTTACCCAAATCATAATTCTCCTTCAGTCAAGGATAAATATGTTACAGGGTCAAGCATCCCAGAAACTATGTTATCCTTGCTTGTCATCAAGGTTGGTTTTGCAGCTCTTGGGGTCTATGGCAGCTTCCATAATTCTAATATCCCTAGCAAGATATTAAATGGAGGGTACTATAGTGGATGTTGGCATACACTGATCTTTCAGATGACATCCTCTATCTGCCCCAGTAAGTATTACGAGAATCTGCAAAGAACACATCACGTGGTGGATCACTGCAAGAGAACTTTTCCAGGGCCTCCCTTTATCCTTCTACCACCCCCAGCTACGATGATTATGGACTCCTCACAATTAGGGTGGGAGAGGGCATTACTTTGGAAAGATGGTTCAAGGCACTTAGTCCCACTTAGAGGTCAATCTTCAAATCAGTGTCCTGGAAATGAGAGCAGTGCTGTTAGAGTTGCAGGCATTTCAAGATGCTCCTCCTCTAGAGATGATTGCCATTCAGACAGACAATATTTCAGTTGCCTGGTGCATCAACAAGTGGGGGGATCAAAGTCCTAACCCCTATGTCAGGAAGCAACAAGAGGTTGGCAGTGGGTGATATCTTCCAGCCTCTTTCTTCTGTCATCTCGTATCCAGGTGAAGTCCAGAGTTCTAGCAGACAAATTGAGCAGATCCATATAATTACCTCATGTATGGTCTCAACCCTGTAGTGGCAGAATCGATTTTTCATCAGTGAGGCCAACCATGCTGCATCCTCTTTGCTTTTTCTCTCGACTCCAAGTGCAGCAGGTACTTTCCCTGATTTCCAGAAAAGGAGTTACCAAGAGACTCTGTAGTCCATGATTGGCCTTTGAGACTGCTATACACTTTTCCTCCTATTCCTCTAAACCAAAATTACTTACAGAAAGCATTGTACCAAAAGTGCAAAGTAATCCTCATTGCACCTTTCTGATTTCAGCAAGTATGGTTCCTCTTTCTATGACCTCAACTTGTACTTTGGATCTAGCCAAGGAATGTCTTTGTCACCCAACATGAATAACTCACCCAGACATTCAGACCCTCAAAATAACCACATGGTTCTTCTGCTACCAGTCATGGCTAAACAGTCCAGGTTTTCATCTCCAGTTAGACACAATTTCATATCTTCTCAGAAGAATTTTTCGAAAAAGGTGTTCTGAGTAAATGGAAAAGATTCTCTTATTGGGTTGTCCAGAGACAGCTAGATCCCTTTTCAGCATCCATTTCAGCTATTCTAGACTTTCTTGCTTCCATATTGAACAGCAGTTCAAATTATTCAACTTACAGCTATCTCTAATTTTCATGTAGGACATAACCAATCTTATTTGGCCTCTTCTAGATTTTGTAAAGTCTTTCTTAAAGGTAATCCTATCCCCCCACCAACAAGGGCCCTCTCCACCCTCTGATCTAAATATTCTCAACCCCCTTTTCACCCAGCTGCCAAGGCAGACTTAAAAAATGTTTGTCTTGGAAAACAATCTTTCTGGTCACACTCACATCAACCAGATGAGTATCAAAACTCCAGGCCCTTTCGTCTGTCACCCTATCTAATTTTTCCCAAGGACAGGGTGGTTTTCTGCACTAACCCTTCTTTTGTACCTTGGGTGGCCTGAGAAACGGCTATGAATCAATCAACCTTTCTGTTTCCTTTCCAAAATTTTCCAATAAAGGAGAGTACATTCTGCACCTTTTAGATGCGCATAGGCAACTTCAGTTCTATATCCACAGAATGAAAGATTTCAGAAAATCAGACCAGCCATTTATTTCCTTCAAAGCCATACTGGGTAAATCTGTTTCATAGGTGACTTCCGCCAAGTGTCTCACTGATTGCATTTCCTTTGTCTACAGTGAAAATGGATTGACACTCCTAGACCTCCCTAAGGCTCATTCCACCAGATCTGTAGCCACTTCCTCTGCTTTCTGGTCTAACGTTTATATAGATGACGTTTGCAGAGCAGGCACTTGGAGAAACTGACATACCTTCATTAAATAAAAACAAATTGGACATCTTATGTAGAAATAGGACAATGTTTGGCTCCGCTGTACTCCGGAATATTTTTCCATGAGGACCACCCTGAAGTTTCTCTAGGTGGGGACTCTGCCCTGTCATTTGAGGAATGGATGAAAGACATCAGATATAAAAGTTTTGTGCTTACCATAACCATGCATCTGTGTTGTCTGTTTTCATCCTTCCTCAACCTCCCGCCCTCCATCCCCCTTCCTATTTCACAATTTTTCTAATTCCCAAGACTCCTAATTCTACTGGAGAAATAATGCTTTGCTTGGCTGCTTGATAAGCCCCAGTTCCTTTTATCTTTTGTTTCTCCTACTTTATGTAGGTATTCCCTAGGATGTTATTTTAGCATTCTAAATTGTTTCCATATGGTAGATGTTTTTACACACACTGAAGACTAAAGGAAGGGCAAACCCGATCTGAAGTAATTCTACTGGAGATGAAGATTATGGGTAAGGGGAAGAGCTGGAGTTATGGACCCAAGTCTTTAGATATTGCCGAAGTTGGATTAGAGTCTCAGTTGAGGAAGGAAGAAAACAGACAACACAGATGCATAGTTATGGTGAGTGCATAACTTTTATTTCATCGTACTGAAAGTTGGTACACAGTCCAGTTCAGTATCTCAAAGTATAGTTGCAAAATTTACAAGTATCTAAGGTTTAATGCTGAAACTGATTAGCTTGACTTTAAAGAGTAACAAAACTTGTATGAAGAGATGGTTTACAGGGAGACAAGCTGCCTGCACCTACAACATTGAGTCTGTAGCCTCACATCCTGTTTTTAAATATTCTGAGTATTAGTGCCACCCTCACGGGGGGGGGGGGGGATAATAGAAGATGCATTTTCTCTGAGACAGCATGACCTTAGAATTAAAGAATTTAAGTAGGGGAGATGGAGCATAAATCCTAATTTGAATGTACAAGGTGAGCTTATTTCATTGGTGGTGTAATATATGCAGCAAAGTGGTTCCAAGAGTTGCAAAATGAACAAGAGTTTGCTCCTTTGTTTTTAGAAGAATTGTGGTAGTGCACGATTGCAGCATGGTGAAAGTCTTCTAGCACAGATTAAAAAAAAAAGGTACTTGAAATAGTGGGAATTCATCTGTATTTATTCCCCACCTCATCTGAATTAATGTGTTGCTGAGTAGTCCTGTTTCACTTGAAAATTCAGAAACCATTAAGTATTCCTTGGGGTTAATTATTTCTGGTGACTACATAAACATATGCATTTTATGTTGGCCTGAGTAGACTTTCTTTGATTCACGGCACTTAGTTTTGAGGGGGGGGGGGGGGCAGCTGAGGCGAAAAACAACAAGCAGCTCAGCTCATCCTGCTCATCAGTTCCTTCTGATGTGCCAGTACTTTGCAGGTTGTTCCTGTGAGAAAGCTCGAGTCATCCATCTTTACTGCCAGTATTGGACCCTCAGTTCAGGTTATACCAGCAACCCACATTTCTTCCACACAAGTTGACAACATCTACTTTTTTAATAGTGTTGTATCGAGCCTTATTGAATACTGCCGTCCTATCATTAGTTCAAAATTTTTGTCAAGCCAGGCTCCATGGTTAGTTCTCTTCTAGAAGCAGATGATAATTGCATTGTGTTCTTTTTGTCAACCGGAATGAGCAGAAACAGGATACTAGATAACTTAATCCCATTTTCTGTATTTAAAGATAACATACTTTGCAAACTGTTATGCACTGTCTTCACTTTATTTAATTCTTCAGGGGATAAGACAGTTTTTCACTTAGTCGCTTAACATTTGTGCCTTTAATATGCTTGCATTATTATTATTGTAGTGCATTTTTGCATTTGCACATTCATTCAGTATTTCTGATGTATTGATATGTTTGTGTTTATATGCTTGTGTATGTGTGTACATAATATGTGTGTTGGGATTTGTGTGTGTGTGTATATATATATATATATATATATATATATATATACATATATGTATAAATGAGTATGCGTGTAATTTTGGGAGGTCTCCAGTGCTTATATACTCCTTTTAAATCTGTTTGTGTTAGTTTGCCATTTACAAATTGCATGACAGATTTTCTCATGAGAACTGTTGATCTGTATAGATTTTGACGTTTTTAAAGTTCCTGTGTTGTAAAGTTACTTGTGGTGTAACATTTAAAACAGATGCTTTTAAGCCATGATTATGATCTGTTTATTAACCAGGGATGTTAGTCATGACTGAGACTTGTTAGGTCCGGGCTGATTAGATAAGCTACTGATTAATGCATAGTATTTGCTTTAGAAATGTGCTAATTCATGACTCTAGAAACTTTAAGTTTATGACAGAAATTTTTTTTCTGTGGCTAGTGCAATGTTTTTTTTAACATGTTCTTTATTTTCATGCAGTGTACATTTTAACAGTTTTCATTCACTCCATTATTGCATAAATTGTCCAGTCACTGCTTTCATTTAAATTTCACACCTTCTCCTCCTACTGAACACTGTTCTGCATGTATTGTTCCTGCACATTTCATTTATTTCTAGGTGATGTGCTCTTTCTATTTTCTAGCAGTCCCATTTCCAATTCTTTTATCTCCTGTGCAGTATTTAGTACTTCCTTTACAGCTAGTTTAGGTTTTGATTTCTATTGTTTAGTAATTGATTTTTTCTTTTCCTTTTTTTGTTTGTTTATTGCAACTAATAGTATTAAACTTAATAAGGTCTTGGTATGTCTGGTCAATTCAGATTCTGTATGCTATCTTAGAAAAATAATTTTGTTACAGCCATTTGTTCTCTCAACATTTCTGACAAAGTACTCTAGAGATTTTTTTAAATCTGACAACTTTTTTAAGTGTATTGTATTCTAGTGTCTTCCACTAGCCACACAGTGTATGGTTGTTACTTTTAACTGTATAGCATTTTTCTTTGTTTTACCTTGTTACGTTTCCCTGGGCAGAACCTGAAACTGGTCCACTGGATTCTGTGATCTACTCTAGTTAATGCACACTTCATTAATGGTGATAGGAGGACTTTGTGTTCCCCGACAGAAACTTCATGCAGCACATCTCAAATTATCTAGGTTTCTTCGATGATATTTATGTTGTATGGAAAGGTAACACTTTACAGCTGGAAAAGTTTATCAGGTACCTTAGTCTAACTGCTACCTTCCTGCTTGTCACCTCCTCCCACAGCTCCAGCTCATCTTCGTTGTTAGACATGCTAACTTCCAAGGACATTAAAAGCAGCAGAATTTCCACTGATCATTACTGAAAACCAGTGAGAGTGCACCTCTTACTCCACAGTAAAAATCTGCATCCCACCAAGACAAAACATAACATGGTTTAGTCCCAGGGATAAGGGGTTAGCTAGAATTACCACAAAGATGGAAACTTTTCTGAGAAACCTTACCGATCTGGAAATTGATTTCTTAGCAAGGGGGTGTGAGAACCAGATGTTAAACATTTTTGAACTAATCATCAAACTTAAAAATACCAGCGCATCCACACTAAACCAACCTTTTGGAAGAATCTTTGAGAAATTTGTGGACAGCAAATCAAAAGACAGCTGCATACTGACATACTATAGATTTTCATTTCATTAAGAATATTGTCAAGGAGAACTGGGTCATAATAACAGGAAGCCCTTACCCTGTAGACATTTTGGGTGAAGCCCCAACTTTTGTAAATAGGAAGGCTAGAAATATTAGGATCTTTGTAGAAGGAAAACCTAAACCACAGGAAAGGAACACGGAAAATGTGAAACAAACTGTTCATTTTGCACCTGCATTCAAGAGGGAGACTCTTTACTGCTTCAGTTTAAAGAAACTTAAGACTAATGCAGGTGGAGACTGCAGGTCTACTCAAGTTGTTTACAGGGCTAGTTGCAATGGATGCAATGCATTTTATGTGGAAAAGACTCTTAATAAACTGAAACAAAGGATTTTGGGTCATCTATCTGAGATCCAGTCTAAATGTAGAAGCAATGCCCTGGCCGGACACCTTCAACTCCACAGAAGGCACTCTGGGTTTAAATTTCAAATACTTGATCGCATAGACCTCACTGAACTTGATGGAGACATCCCAATTCTTTAGAAAAACAAGAACTTATGTGGCAACCAAGGCTGAACTTTCTATTAGATTGACTAAACTCTTATTGTTGACTGAAAAGTGTACTAGAGGTAAGAAGGTTGTCCATTGTTTACAAGATTGAAGGTGTGAGCTTTATTTGCAATTATTGATTTATTAACTTTGTAAATGAAATGTAATTTTAAAATTGAATGTTATGGTAGTGCCTTATTTATTATTAATTAATTAATTAATTTTATTTTAGCTGGTACATTTGCATATAAATATTTATCTTTTTATAATCATTTTTTAACTATTTAAATGTTTATTCTAATAATTTTTTACTATTAGAATCAGGGCACATTCATAAGACGCTTTCTTGTATGTAAAAACTAGGACTTTTGATTACTGTAGAACCGCATTTGAGCAGTATGTGCATATTCCACAGATGTCACGACATTTTATTATTTCTTGTTTATAACTTTTTAGTGCAAACAGGAAAAACTTTAATAGCTACACTCATATTAGCAAGGGGTTGAATGCTACTTATTTTAGTTGGCTCTGATAGATTAACTTCTGAATATTTAAATAGTGTGTTTTTTAAATTTGCTTTTGGCTTAACACAGCAGAGCTAGATTCCAAAAAGCATGTGTATGATTTTCTTGATAGTTTAGCCTTTTTAGGTTGCACATTAATGCATAGTGTTTGAGCTTAACTAAACACGTAATGAGTATTAGGGACAGACCTACTACATCCTTATATTGGCTCCAATATTATAACATTCATAAATTTCAAATGGGGTCCTGTTTGCGCAATTTGTCCCGTAGGGTTTGCAGACCTGAGTGAATATCACTGCTGTGAGCATGCGTGACTGTTTTTCTGCTAGATTTTTCTTGTATATTTTTGTGATAGATTTCTGAGTGTGATTTATCTTTTGAGATGAATAACTGTATGCACATATATGTTGGATGGCCGCGGTGGTGCAGCGGTTAGCGTTGAGGGCTCACAGCAAGAGTTTCCTCCAGTTCAATCCTCGGCTGGGGAGCCTTCTGTGTGGAGTCTGCATTTCCTTCCTGTGGTCGCATGGGTTTCCTCCAGGTGCTCCCGTTTCCTCCCACATCCCAAAGACATGCTGTAGGTGGATTGGACACTCTAAATTGGCCCTAGGCATGAGTGTGTGTGTGCGCCTTCTGTGGAAGGTTGGGTGCCGGGCTGGCAACTCGACACCGTAAAATTCCACTGCCAGTCATGAGAGGACAGGTGATTTATTTATATTTATTATTATTTATTTATTCCAGTTTGATAACCGGGAAGGTCCACTGGGCTCAGGGAGCCCATTTTCAGTGAAGGCCCGGGGAGAAAAGCTCCAACAATACATAGTTACATGAATAATTACTAAGAAACTTTGCATTAATGACAAATAAACTGGTAGCATTCATAAAGAAACAATTACAATTTTGTTTAGGTGTAAAAGACAGGTAAATGGCCTTGAGGCTAGATTTTACAGTATAGTTATATATATATACAAAATACAAATGAGCAAGGTTAGCTAGGTGAGAGGTTAACCAGGAGTAAAAGTGGAGGAGACCTTGAGAGGTATAGGGTGAAGAGTACAGTTGCATTTCCTGTTTGAGTAAAGGTGAGAATGAAGAAGAGTTTTAAAGTTTTCGAGGTTATCGCATGTCCTAAGAATGGCGGGGAAGAGCATTCCATTTTTTGGCTAAGGTGAAGGAAAGCAAAAGTTGACCAGCTGGGCGCTTGAGATTGTGGATGGTGATTAGGATGTCCTTCAAGGATGCATCTGCAGTCATAACATATGGGTTGTCCTGCCTCAGGCAGCCCTTCGGTCGGCCGGATTCCAAAGTCTGGGTCTGGCCTCGGCTGATGTTGCACCTTCCCCGACGTCAGAGCGTCTGGGGTATAAAAGCATCAGCCAATGCCATTTTCCTCAGTCTTTCTTGCCACGCCGTGCCCGAAGCAGAAGCTGTTCGCAAGTGCCGGTCGGTCAGATCAGTGATTTCAGCTACCGAAAACTTCGAAAAAGCTAAGTACCCCGTTCGGGACTCTTTCTTGCCTCAGCCGATGTCAGATAAAGTAAATAATTGTTTAACTTGTGGGAAACAAATACCTCATAAGGATTTCCATTCCTACTGCCTTCCTTGCTTAGGCCCAGACCACGACGTATCGTCCTATTCAGCCTGTGCTTCCTTCAACCGACAAACTCTTAGACGTCGGTCTGAGTTTGCAGAGGAATTTTTGGGGGCTAGTTTTGCATATAAAATGCCGTTGGAGACTCCAACATCACATTTGGTGAAAAAAAAACGGAAGGACAAGGACTGACACTCGCGGCCCGCGGTTTCGGCTGAAACCACGGTAAGGCCTATCGCGAGTGTCTCGGTTTTGGCCGAAACCGAGTCCTCGGAGATTCCTTCATCCGAATCCACTCAACCGACCACCGCGGCCCGGGAGGCCCCGGCTGAGTCGGCTACCAAGCTGCTTACCGAAACCAGTGCCCAGGATATGTCCGACACCATACCTTTGGACATATCTACTCCTGCACGTGGGGCAGCTAGGCCCCCTGCTTCCATGTCCATTAAGGCCTTTTCTAGGGCTAAAGCTGCTAAACTTTCTAAAGCTTTGCCTCCCAAGACTACATCCCAGACGCCTTCCTCTAGTTCTCAGATCCTCAGCCTTGCAGAGGACCTTATTTCTTTAATTAGAGGTTCATAACCTCACCCGGACAGGGCCTCTCACCCTCCACCAGACAAAAGGCCCAGGACTGAGCCTTCTGACCCACACTCTTCAGATGAGTCCTCGGATGGTTCTGAGTTGTCAGACCATCAGGAGGAGGCTTATTCGCTCTATGAGGATTCTGATGCAGAAGAATCTATCCCTTCGGCCTCCCCTCCTGAAGAGTTTTCCTTTGGTGAGACTCTACACTCCATGAGAGAGCATTTTCAATGGCAAGGTCAGGATTTCTCTGATTCTAGAAAAAGATTAAGGACCTTTTTACATTTGCCTCAGCATAGGCCCTTAGCTATTCCTCCTGTTTTGAATGTAATTGATGATGTGTACAATGATGTCAGTACAGCCCCTGATACTCTCCCCCCAGCCCCTGCCAAACCTGATAGATACTACAGGGTCCCGGATTCTCATTTTCATCTGTATAAAGCCCATTCCGCAGACCCAGAAACTATTACTCTGGGCCCTAAAGGGGTTGCGGCTGCCACTGCCAAAAATCCTCTACCTTCTGATAGAGAGTCTAGAGCTTTAGAGAGATGGGGAAAGAAGGTATATACTTCTGCAACTCTTTCCATCAGGGCACTAAATTGTCAATTTCATATGATACAGTACCAAGAGTATTTGTTAGATGAACTGAACAAGAAGCTTTCTTCTCCTGAGCTTGACCGTAAATCCCTTCAGGATTTGGTACACAACTCACAGAAGGTTAGTAATCATTTCTTAAAGTGTGGTTATGATGCATTGGAGGCTTCATTTAGGTCAGCTATGACTGGGGCAGTTATTCGTAGGCATGCCTGGCTGAAGGAACAATCTTTGCCAGACCATGTTAAAGCTAAACTCCTGGATGCTCCAATGGAGAAACAAAATTTATTTGGCTCCTCTGCTCAGGAGGTCTTAAAGTATGAAGAAAAGGCAAAATCTGTGCAAACAGTTAAGGATTTCCTACAAGTACAACCACCGAGATTCAGCAGAAACTGGCCTACTAAGAATTGGTCCTTTCCAGACTCGGACAGAGCCCAGAGAGGCAGGAACAGGCGCCCCAGAGGCAGAGGCCAATCTAGGGGCTCTTACAGAGGCCGCCAGTGGCAGCCTGCCAACCAGAGAGGTAGTGCAACAGCAGCAACAACAACTACTACACCAGGACAGGCTCAATGACTTTACTCTGATTCCGCCCACCAGGGCTCAACTGGAAGCACCCTTGGGCGGAAAGCTTGCTTTATTCTCGGAAAATTGGCATTATATTACAAGGGACACATGGACACTGCAAATAATAGACAAAGGATACAGGTTCCACTTCCACACTTTGCCAAAAAGAAACGGAATGCCAAACCTACCACCAAATCAGAGGGCAGAGGCTTTAAAGCAGATCAACAACTTGCTTCACATGAAAGCTATAGAAAAGGTACCACTTTCAGAGCAAGGCCAAGGATTTTACTCCAGACTATTCCTTGTACCAAGAAAAGAAAATCAATGGAGGCCTATTCTCGACCTGTCCGCACTGAATACTTACCTCATTGTGTCAAAATTCAAGATGCTGACCCTACAGCAACTTCTTCCCATGTTGGGCAAGGAGTCTTGGCTGGTGACTCTAGATCTCAAGGAGGCATACCTGCACGTCCCTATTCGACCAAACTGCAGAAGACACCTCAGATTTCTTGCAGGATCAGAGCATTATCATCAGTTCTCAGCATTGCCCTTTGGCTTATCTACTGCGCCCAGAGTATTCACGAAATGCCTGGCATCAGTAATTGCACACTGCAGACTTCAGGGGATTCAAATCTACCCTTATCTGGACGACTGCCTTATACAAGCAGACAACAAGGTAAATTTGATAAAAGACTTGGCCTATGCCATCCACCTACTACAGGCATTGGGATACACAGTCAACATCCAAAAATCAAGACTGGTTCCATCCCAAAGGATAACCTTTCTGGGTGCGGATCTAGACACAACCACCCAAATGGCCTTTCTCACAGAAGAAAAACAAAAACAACTTCCGGATTACTTCATGAATCTGACAAGACAAGCTCAGCTTACTGCAAGGAAAATCCTGCAGGCCCTGGGTTACATGGCATCCTGCATAATTCTGATACCACAGGCCAGGCTGCATATGAGAAAATTACAATGGTATCTAAGGAGTGTATGGTCTCAACACAGTCACAGTTTGGAAACTTTGATACCAATCATTCCTTGCCTTCAAAAGGAATTCCTGTGGTGGGCTCAGGCCTGCCAGTCCAACAGAGGGTTGCCTTTCAACAAACCAAAAACAAAACAAACCATCACCATGGACGCTTCAGACCGAGGATGGGGAGCACACATGGAGGGCAAATGTATCCAAGGCCTATGGTCTCAAGGACAGCTACACATGCACATAAACCAAAAGGAAATGCTGGCAGTGATGCATGCAATCGAGGCTTTCAAAAGCCTTCCTCCATCAAGGCCACCTGTTAATAAGGACAGACAACACCACGGTCATGTGGTACATAAACAAGCAGGGAGGCACACACTCCTACCCTCTATGCCGGCTGGCTGTGAATCTATGGGAGCTATGCCTGAAACTCAATATCCAGCTGCAGTCCCAGTTCGTGCCAGGAAAGGAAAATGCACTGGCAGACAGCTTAAGCAGAACTACTATGGATGCACACGAATGGATGCTGCACCCAGACATCTTCCAACTCATAACAAAGGCATGGGGAATGCCGGAGATAGATCTGTTCGCCTCCCCCCTCAACCATCAACTGAGGACATTCTGCTCAAGGACATACCACCCACAAGCATGGAGGGTGGACTCTCTCTCTTTCAGCTGGAAAGCTCTAAAAGTATATGCCTTCCCACCTCTCCCTTTAATGTACAAGGTTCTACTGAAGATCAGGGAGGAACAGCCAAGAGTGATTCTGATAGCTCCAGACTGGCCAAGGCAACACTGGTATCCACTATTGAGGAGCATGTCACAGGCAAAACCATGGCCTCTCCCCCTATGGCCTCTTCTTCTGACGCAGAACAATTTCAAGATCATGCATCCCAACTTAAAAACATTGCAGCTAACTGCCTGGAAAATCCCTTAAATCCAAAACAAAATGTTTTATCACAGAGAGTGAAGGACATTATCATGGAAGCTCGCCGGCCTTCTACAAGGAAGACTTACTCAGCTAAATGGAAAAGATTTTTCATTTGGAACACATCCAAAGGCTTAGATGTGACAGTGGCGAGCATGACACATATTCTGGAATACTTAGCAGAACTGTTCCACAATGGCCTTTCCTATTCTTCCATTAAGATTCATGCCTCAGCAATTTCAGCAGAATACAATGTGGATCCACCTATCTTCTCACACCCTCTCCTCAAGCAATTTCTGAGAGGGATCAAAAATATCAAACCTCCAAGAAAACCCCCTTTACCTGCTTGGGATCTCAACTTTGTCTTGGAGAAACTAACACTTCCCCCCTTTGAACCAGCAGCAACAGCGGATCTTCAGTTTCTGTCTTGGAAAACTGCATTCTTTCTGGCAATAACTTCAGCAAGAAGAGTATCTGAGTTACAAGCATTGATGGCAGTACAGCCATTTCTTATCTTCCATCAGGACAGAGTTACACTAAGAACTAATCCTACCTTTATGCCAAAGGTGGTATCTAGGGTATCCTTGAACCAAGCTATTCACTTGCCTACCTTCTTCCCAAATCCACAGAATAGAGGGGAAAAACTTCAGCACACCCTGGATATACACAGACAACTACGCTACTACTTGGACATAACTAAAAGTAGCAGAAAAACTGACCAACTATTTGTAGCACATGCTGCTGGGGTGCAAGGAAAAGCAATTTCCAAACAGACAATTTCAAAATGGATAGGAAATTGCATTCGATTTTGTTACTCCTTTCATGGAAAGTCAGTTCCTGCAAACATCAGGCCTCATTCCACAAGGGCCACGGCCACCACTACAGCCTTCCTACGAGGGGTGGCTACCAAGGACATTTTAGAAGCTGCTACTTGGAGCTCCGTGCATACATTTACCAAACATTACAATCTACCTTTATACTCCAGATCCAGAGCAGGCTTTGCTACTGCAGTCCTGCAGGGGATCTTAACTACACCATCTTTTTCTTAGTACCTCCTCCCCCAGACTGGCTATGGTATTCTACCCATATGTTATGACTGCAGATGCATCCTTGAAGGACATAGTACAGTTTTATACCTACCATAAATGTAGATGTCCGATAGGTATGCATCAGCAGTCAGGTTTACCCTCCCTCCTACCCCTCTGTGGTATTCCTAGGGTGTTTACCCCTCTTTTAGCTAGCTGGGGGAATCTATTATGGTGTACTTGTTTGTATATACATGTATATATATATATAAATATATATATATATATATATATATTTATATATAAAATTTTGCAAATGTTTGGAATTCTATTGCATTTATCCAAATTTAGCCTTTCTAGAGGGCACCTGGCATCTGGGGCAAGAAAAACTGAGGAAAATGGCGTCGGCTGATGCTTTTATACCCCAGACGCTCTGACATCGGGGAAGGTGCAACATCAGCCAAGGCCAGACCCAGACTTTGGAATCCGGCCGACAGAAGGGCTGCCTGAGGCAGGACAACCCATATGTTATGACTGCAGATGCATACCTATCGGACATCTACATTTATGGTAGGTACAAAACTGTACTTTTTGGTGGGTAGATCTAAGTGTTCTATGGGGAGTATGTGGTTGTAGGATATTGGATAGTGCAAGGCACTTGGTAGGTTGGAATAGTAGTCTATAGGCAGTCGTGATTTGGAGAAAGTCAAGTTGGTTATGGAGTTCAAGCCAGTTTAATGAGTGAAGGGAGGAACAGTGATGAGAGGAAGATTTGGCTTTGGTAGCAAATCTGGAGATTTTATTGTAACATATTTCTAGTTTGGAGGATAGTGAGGAGGATAAATTAGTAAGCAGAGGGGGGGCCATACAGTAGAGAGAGAAGGAGGTAAGTAGTAACAAGAGTTAGTCTGGTAGCAGGAGAGAGGTAGTAGCGAGAGTTAGTCTGGTAGCAGGAGAGAGGAAGTGGTTATTTCTGTAAAGTAGGCAGAGTTTTATGTAGTTTTCTTTGTTTAGCTGTACGTGAGTATTAAATTTTAGGTGTTCATCAATGGTTACACCAAGAAGTTTGGCGGAGGGAACGACCTCTAAAATGGAATTGTTATGGCTGATTATTTGGAATGAGTTTTTTATCAATGGGGGGGACTTAGGAGGAGAGAATAGAAGGATTTTAGTTTTGTTAGCATTTAATGAGAGGTGATTTTGGAGCATCCAGTTTTCGGTAGTTGAGAAGGCTGTTTGTGTCAGTAGTTGGAGATCTGTTAAGTTGGAGGCGCAGATCAAAGTAGAATTGTCAGCATATTGAAAAATTTTAGTATTGGGTACTGCCTTGTAAAAGTCGTTAATAAAGATGTTGAATAGAATTGGGCCAAGTATGGATCCTTGGGGTACTCCAGTGGGAGTAGGATGGAAGGTGGAGGTGCCCTGGCCCCATTTTCAGCCTGGGACCTGTCGGAAAGATAGCTGGAGAAGGAGAGAGTTTTATGGGAGAGATTGAGATTAGACAGATGATTTAGAAGGTGGGTGTGGGAGATGGTATCAAAAGCTTTAGATAAGTCCAGCAGAACTGAGGATACTAAATTACCGGAGTCACGGGCTAAATTGACAGTATGTAAGAAGGAGAGAAGGGCAGTGTTGGTACTATGTCCTGGGAGGAAGCCATGTTGGGTAGGAGAGAGTAGCTGGTGTTTTGGTAAGGAATGGCAAGAGCTGAAGGTGGATGCATTTTTCAAGGAGTTTAGAGAGAGGGGAAAGGATGGCTATGGGGAGGAAATTAGATACGTTACAGTTTTTGACATCTTTGTGAAGTGGAAGAATATATGCAGAGCGCCATAGTTTGGGTACATAGGATTCAAGTAGGGATCTATTGATCAGGATGCTAATAGGGAGAGCAATACCATTGGAGGCTATTTTTAAGAAGGAGGCGGGAATGTTGTCGGGGGCATTGGAGCAAGGCTTTAGTTTAGAGAGTAGATGTTCTTCATGTTTCACTGTTGCAATCATTACATTTGGCTAATCCTGCTGGCAGGTTGCCCTCAGTCTGCCTGAATTCTAAAGTCTTGAATCCTGCGTCGGTTGCTGTCGCCCCTTCCCTGACGTCAGGTCGTCAGGGGTATAAAAGATGCAGCCGACGCCATTTTCTTCAGTCTTTCTTGCCGCGCAGTGCCTGAAGCAGAAGCAGTTTGCAAGTGCCGGTCGGCCGACTCCTGAGATTTTCGTGTTAGAGTTTCAGATTCGAAGTCTTCATTAAAAGCTAAGTACCCCGTTGGGGAAACTTTTTTCTTGCTCCAGACCGATGTCAGAAAAAGTTAATAATTGTATTTCTTGTGGGAAGCAAATACCTCATAAGGACTTTCATTCTTACTGTCTTCCTTGCCTAGGCCCTGACCATGACGTTTCAAGTTGTCAGTTTTGTGCTAGATTTAACCAACGCACTATTAAGCATCTGTACAATTTTGCACTAAGCTATTTTGGGTGCAGATTTAATTATATAATGTCGTCGGATAGCCATCCGACTACCGGAGTTCACAAAAAGCACAAAGAAAAAGACAGGCAACCGAGGTCCAAAACCGACGACGAAGCTTCTCCTAAGCCAGTCGCCGGTTTGCCGGTTCTCAGTGAGGTGCTTTCGCTGCCCCTGACGCCCGCTACTTTAGAGTCGCAGGCCTCTACCGACTCCCACGTGGAGTCGGTCAGGCCGCTGGAAGCTGAAGGTATTGGAGCCTCGGAAACTGTTCCCTCAGATGGGTCCAGAGCCGCTGAGCAGGCATTGGCTTCTGAGGGTGTTTTCATACCTAAACAATTATACATTAAATCGACTACAGCTTCAAAGGCAAAGACTAAAGCACCTTTAAAGGCAAAGAAACAAGTTCACCAGCCACATGGACAGGCCTCCATGCCCAAAAAACAGATGCCCAAAATGGCCGAAGACTTAATTACCTTGATCAGGGGTTCCCATCCGCCTCCTGATAAGAGGCCTAGGCAAGAGACAGACTATGAATCTTCAGATCAGGTTTCCATTTCCTCAGATTCCTCTTCTGATCAGGAATATTCTCTTCCCCCCTATGAGGATTCTGATGCTGAAGAGTCTATTCCTTCAGCTTCTCCTTCTTAGGACTATTCCTTTGGGGAAACCTTGCATACCATGAGGGAACATTTCCACTGGGAGAGCCAAGATTTTTCAGAATCTGAGAAGAGGCTCAGGGACTTTCTTCTACTTCCCCAACACAGGCCTCTAGCTATTCCACCTGTGTTAGACATTGTAGATGATGTATTCTCAGAGTCTAGTCTGACCCTTGACTCTTTATCTCCAGCTCCTGTTAAGCCTGACAGATACTACAGGGTTCCTGACTCTCATAAATTCCTTTTCAAAAACCCTGCTGCAGACCCAGAAACTATTTTTCAGGGTCCCAAAGGGGTTAAGGCTTCCACTGCAAAAAACCCTACCCCCTCTGACAGAGATTCTAGGGCACTGGATAGATGGGGAAAAAAGATTTACACATCTGCTACCTTGGCTATAAGGGCCTTAAACTGCCAGTTTCATATGCTCAAATATCGGCAATATATCATGACACTGCTTAAACATAAAATGTTGGTAAAGTCTGAATGTGCAGAAAACAAAGAAATACAGGATTTATTGCATGCAGCAGAACAAGTAGGAAAGCATACTTTGCAATGTGGTTTTGATTCTCTGGAGGCCTCCTGCAGGGCCGCTGTTACAGGTTCTGTAATTAGGAGGCATGTTTGGTTAAAGGAACAAAATCTGCCTGATCATGTCAGAGCTAAATTATTAGATGCACCATTACAGCATGATACCTTGTTTGGTGTTAAGACCGAAAAGGTGTTAAAAGAAAATGGAGGACAAAACTAAATCTAAGCAAACGGTCAGAGATTTTTTACAAGTACAGCCACCTAGGTTTAGCAGACACTGGCTTACAAAGAATTGATCCTTTCCAGTGTCAGACAGACCTCCAAGGGGCAGATCCAGATGCCCTAGAGGCAGGTCCCAGCCGCAAGGTTCGTACAGGTCTAAACAGTGGGGTCCTTCTACCGCCAAAAGTGGAGAAGACAAATCACAACCATACAGGAAATGGTCCCAATGACTTCCCCCTGCCTGCACCAAGCACTTACCTACTGGCAGCACCCTTAGGGGGACAAATAGCACTTTTTTCTCAAAATTGGCACATTATAACCCAGGACAAATGGGTTCTAGACATAGTGTCGCAAGGCTCCAAGTTTCACTTCCATACCCTGCCAAGGGCAAACGGCTGGCCAGACCTGCCAAAAAATCAATGGGCAGAGGCTCAAAAACAAGTCTCATCCCTCATGGACATGGGGGCTATTCAACAAGTGCCACAGCAAGAGCAGGGAAAACGATTTTACTCAAGACTGTTCTTGGTACCCAGAAAGGACAAAGTGTGGAGACCAATACTGGACCTATCTGTTCTAAACACTTTCCTGGATATACCAAAATTCAAGATGTTGACCTTGCAGCAGCTTCTGCCCATGCTGGGCAGAAAGGCTTGGCCCGTCACTTTAGACCTAAAAGAGGCATACCTGCATGTCCCAGACAATCATGCAGAAGATACCTCAGATTCAAGGCTGGTTCAAAGCATTACCAATTCTCTGCACTGCCCTTTGGCTTATCTACTGCGCCCAGGGTCTTCAAAAAGTGCCTGGCACCAGTAATTGCTTTCTGCAGACAAAGAAGAATACAAATATATCCTTACTTGGACGGCTGCCTCATTCAAGCAGAGAACAAGGACATTCTACTACAGCATGTGGCATTTGTGAAAAGACTTCTAACATGCCTAGGGTACACAGTCAATGAAAAGAAATCAAAACTAGTACCCTCTCAAGAGATAATATTTCTGGGTGCATGCTTAAATACAACTGCCCAAATGGCTTATCTCACGCCAGACAAAGGCAACTGACTACCTATTTCAAGGAAATGGCAACAAAGGCCCAGTTATCTGCAAGAAAAGTTCTGCAGGCTTTGGGCTTCATGGCATCCTGCATCCTACTAATTCCATATGCAAAACTGCATATGAAGAAACTTCAATGGTACCTAAAAAGTGTCTGGACACAACATTGCCACAGCCTGGAAACGATGATTACTCTCATTCCCTGCCTGCAACAGGAGTTTCGATGGTGGGCAAAGGCTTGTCACCAAAACAGGGGACAGCCATTCTCACTACCCCCAGCCAGGCAAAACCTAACAACGGATGCATAAGATTATGCCTGGAGGGCCCACATGGCAGGAAAAGGCATTCAGGGCACCTGGTCCTTAAATCAAATTCATCTACATATCAAAAAGAGATGTTAGCTGTTCAAAATGCCCTGACAGCCTTCAAGGACCTAATTCATCCGGGACAACTACTGATAAAGAAATACCACTGTCAAGTGGTACATAAACAAGCAGGGGGGCACGCATTCTTACTCCCTTTGCAGACTAGCCATGGCTTTATGGGACACAGCATTGACTTACCAAGTTCATCTGCAGGCACAGTTCCTGCCAGGAAAGGACAATACTCTGGCAGACCAACTAAGCAGAAACCTCATGGATCCCCACAAGTGGCACCTGGATCCACAAGTCTTAAGCATGATAACAAAGAAATGGGGACGCACGGACATAGATCTATTTGCCTCTCCTCACAACTATCAACTAAAAAGATTCTGCACAAGGACTTACCACAGACAAGCATGGAAAGTGGACGCCTTATCTTTCAACTGGGAAAACCTATCAGTATATGCCTTTCCTCGACTGCCTCTCCTTCCCAAGGTACTCCTAAAGGTGAGACAGGAGAAATCAAAAATGATTCTGATTGCCCCAGACTGGCCCCGCCAGTACTGGTATCCGATCTTAAGGAACTTGTCTCATTTCCCAGCCTGGACCTTACCTCAAATACCACATCTACTGTCCCAACAAAACAAACAGATCCTGCACAGCCAGCTCAGGACTCTAAACCTGGCAGCATGGCGGATAATGTAGCCATACAAAGCACACCTCTCAGTAAAGCTGTGATGGATGTCATTCTGGAAGCCAGAAGGCCTAGTACTAGAAAATCCTATTCTGGAAAATGGAAGAGATTTTTGTGCTTGGAACCAATCTCAAGGAACTGACACAGCTGTACCAAATATTCCACAGATTTTGCAATACTTAACTGAGATGCTGAACAAAGGCCTATCTTTTTCATCAGTTAACATCCATGCCTCTGCCATTTCGGCTCATTGCAATACAGAGCCACCACTCTTTTCTCATCCTTTATTAAGGCAATACCTCAGAGGAGCTAAAAATGTAAGGCCTCCAAGGAGATCGCCAGTGCCTGCATGGGACCTCAATTATGTCATGGAAAAACTCACCTTACCTCCTTTTGAGCCAACTGCTACTGCGGATATAAAGTTTTTATCTTGGAAAACAGCTCTGCTCCTAGCAATAACTTCTGCAAGACGAGTGTCAGAGCTACAGGCTCTCATGGCTGTGGAACCTTTGATCATTTTTTATCCAGACAGGGTCTCTCTGAGGACAAACCCTACATTTATGCCTAAGGTGGTGTCCAGTGTAGCCCTTAACCAAACTATTCATTTGGCAACTTTTTATCCAAATCTACAGAACAAGGGGGAGAAAATTCTGCATTCTTTGGACATACACAGACAACTTGAATTCTATTTGGACAAAACTAAAGTTTTCAGAAAGACAGAACAATTACTAGTGGCATATACTGCAGGATCACAAGGAAAGGCGATCTTCAAGCAGACTGTTTCAAAGTGGATAGGTCATTGCATTCGTTTCTGCTACTCTCAGCATGGCAAGCCAGTGCCTAAGGGCATTAGGCCACATTCAACCAGAGCTGCAACCACTTCTGCAGCCTTTCTCAGAGGAGTACCAACCAAAGACATTTTAGAGGCTGCTACTTGGAGTTCAGTGCACACCTTTACAAAGCATTACAATGTGCCACTTTACTCTAAATCCAGAGCTGGCTTTGCCACTGCAGTTTTGCAAGGCCTCATAGCCGCTCCTAATGTTGTTTAGCTCCAGCCCCCCCAACCATAGCTTTGGGACTCTACCCAAATGTAATGACTGCAACAGTGAAACACGAAGAACATAGTACAGTTGTGTACACTTACCATAAATGTTGATGTTCAAGTGTATTCACTGTTGCAGTCCAGATTACCCAGTCTACATCCCCCTTATTTCTGCTGGAACTTCTCTTTACTTCTCTGATATATACAACTTATGTGGTGTATTTGCTTGTAGATGAAGGTAAATTTTATTTTGGTGCATGTATGTTTTATATATATATATATATATATATATATATATATATATGTATGTATGTATATCCTACCCTTTTGGGGGCACCTGACATCTGGGGCAAGAAAAACTGAAGAAAATGTCGTCTGCTGCATCTTTTATACCCCTGATGACAGGGAAGGGGCGACAGCAACTGACGCAGGACCCAAGACTTTGGAATTCAGGCCGACTGAGGGCAACCTGCCAGCAGGATTACCCAAATGTAATGACTGCAACAGTGAATACACTCGAACATCTACATTTATGGTAAGTGTACACAACTGCACTTTTCTTTATTTGGTAGGTGGAGATGGGTTTGAGTTTCAAAGTGGGGGGAGAAGAGGGATGTTTGTTTGGGGTGAGGTTGAGGGTTGTTGTTAAAGGTCTTGGTTAGCTCAGCAATAGAAGTGATGAAGAAGGTGTTGAATAGTGAGGCAATTTCAAGGTCAGATTTGCTGGTGTCGGGGCAGGGATTGTTTTTAGTACCTGGCCTAAGGAGAGAGTTGATAAGAGTTCCAAAATTTTGGGGGGTTTTTTGCATGATTTGTTTGCATTTTGATGTAGTAGGACTTTTTATCTTTGATAACTTGTTTTTTGGCAAGGCTTCTTAGTTGTTTGCATTTAAGTAAGATGTCTCATTTATTTTGGAGGTATATTTTCCAGTTTTTATCTCTTTGTAGCATAATCTTTTTGGTGTCATTAGTAAGCCACGGGGTGGTCTTAGTTTTTACTCTTTTTGTTCTTACTGGAGCTAGGGAGTTAAGGACATTTAAGAAAGTTGAATTGAAAAAGTCAACGGCTGAGTCTAATGGAAGAGTTTTCAGGGGTTTCCAATTGGTATTCCTGAATGAATCAGAGAAAGTAGTAGGGTTAAAGTTAGAGAGGTTTCGAGTGTGGATAAACTGGTGGGAGTGTGGGGGGATGAGGGAAGCTCGATGGGTGAAGGCAGGGAGGTGGTCTCCTAATGGGTCTGGTATGACACCAGATTGTATCACTTTATTGGGATGAGATACTAGGATCCAGTCTAGTATGGAGCCTGGGGGGTTGGTTTTGTTGGGTCTAGTGATGGTGTTAGTAAGTTGAGTGTAGTTAAATAGATTGATTGACATGATGAGGTTAGGGTTGTTGATTTTGTTCCAGTCTATATTTACATCACCTAATATGTAGGTTTCCAGTTTAATATTTGAGGAGGCCCAGGACAGGATGTCTTCCAGGGTGTTGGTGTTGTTACGTGGAGGAATATAGAGGGAAATGAAGCAGATGCTTTTATGATTGTTAATTTTTTGAAGGCCTGCTACAAGTTAAGCATTATTGAAAGAAGGGATGGGATTAGGATATGGAATAAAGGACAGCTGGTTGGAGTAGACTAGTGCGACACCGCCACCTCGAGTACTTAGGCGGTCAGATCAAAGTGATTGAAATCCAGGGGGAAGGACTTCAGAGTCACTTATGTGAGGTTTTAGCCAGGTTTCAGAGATGGCTACAATGTCAGGTGAGTTGTGAGTGAGCCAGGCATGAAAGTGGGTTATTTTATTTTTTAGGCTTTGGGCGTTGATGGTGAGGAATTTGAGGTATTTATTGGTGGAATTATTGTGGGAGCTAGTGTGGTTAGGAGAGAAGTTTGGTCCTGGATTAGGGTAAATATCACCGGCTAAGCAGAGGTAAGTGAGATAAGGAATAAGTTGTTTTGGTTTGTACTTAGAAGTGTCCGGTAATGAAAAGGTCTGGGTTTGTAGTATTTAGTAGTGATTTGGAGAAGTTTTACTTTGAAGAGGAGGGAAGGGTGGGTGGGAACTAAAGAGGCTGAGATGTTGTGGAAGTGTGTTGTATGAGAGAGGTGAGGAGGCAGAGGTGGAGGGTGTAGATGGAAGTGAGTATAGGAGGTGGCATGGTATAGAGGAAGTAGAAGAAGGATGAGGAAGGAAGTGGAAATAAAGGTTTTAGGAATAGGAGAGTGCATGATAGGTGAGGCCTGTTGGATGTAATAGAGAGGAGGTTAAGGGACTTTGGAAGGAAGTGGTAAGGTAGTGAGAGGTAGGTGGGGTGGAGGGAAAGTGTTCATGTCAACAGTCAGGAAATTCAGGAAATCTCAAGACAGGATACACCAGGGAATGATATACATGCGGCAAGACAAAACTTTGGTACTTTTGAGTGTTAGTACAGGTTAACAAAAAAATATATATATATATATGTCCCTAATAAGTCTTTCTGATAATATATAAATAATAAATACTATTGGCACAAACACTGTAATATTATACAATGCTATAAGCAACATGAATCATAAAACAGTTGTCGAAGTCAGGCAAATCCAAGTGTAGAATATAATATACACCTAGATCTGCATATAACCAACTTGGTGATCCCAAGTATAAATCCCAGCAAACATTCACATTGACAGGAAAAAAAAAACTCAAATTATTAGATATATTGGTTAACAATTCACCATAAAAAATAAGTCCGCTGTGGCGACCCCTAACCGGGAAAAGCCGAAAGAAGAAGAAATGTATGTACATATACATATATATATTCTCAAGAGTTTGGTAGTTTTATTTAGGATTTGTTTTTATACTACATTTTCTTAAGTGATATGTATTGTTTTTAGCTCAACAAAATGTAGTGTTATGTATTGTTACTTAACTTTTCATTTTTAGTTGCTTTTCCACTTGACACACAAACCTGAAGACGTTCTAATAGATGAAATCGATCTATGTTAAAAATGTTTCTGAATGTTGGTAGAAAAGATTTCGAAGGAAGTTTGAAGGCATGCTAACCTTTTCTTTTTTTGATACTTCAATGGAATACTTTCAGTAAGTTTTAGCAATTAATATGTAATTTTTAGTTTAATTTTTAGTTTAGTTTAACATATCTTGGACAGCACTGTGTCAAATATCACACTTGGTGTATGGGGGAATAAGCAAGTAAACACTATGATGATCGCCTTCTGCAGTACAGCTGTCCTAGTAAACCACTCCCATAATTTTAAACATGCTTTTAAAGAGGTATATAAATGGAATGGTGAATTTCTACACTTCTGTTTTTTCAGCTATTTGGATCGCTTGTTTGTGCGTTTTTAATAAAAAAAAAAATTCAGCTAGAACCAGCTTGTGCTTCCCTACTTTCATTAGTGGAATTATACTTTGGAACGTTTTAAACAAAGTATTTCTACTGCCTGTTATTAGGTTGGATAGTCACAGTATGTTTTTTATTAGGTGCCTGGAAATCTTAGATCTCCCATTAAATCAGAGAGTGAATGGATGTTTATCTGTTGGGAGACTAATGTTAATTCTTGAAGTGCAAGAGTAAGTAATACTGTTAAGGATTACTTGGTGAAACTAAGCATTAAGTTGTTTTGTTGTCAGCTGGACTCAGGTGAGTAAGAGTTGGGCTGCTTTCTTGCACATGAGTTTAATAGGTACTGCACTGGTATCTGACTGAAAATGTTTCACATTATCTCTGTCTTTCATTGATGGGCTGCAAGATATTTTTACTGTTAAGTAGCTTAGTTTTGATGCAGATGCTGGCATCTGGAAACTGGATAAGGAAGCTTGATAGTTCTTTGACCAAAATGCCGTAGTTTGTTCTTATGGAACATTTACCTCTTAATTTTAGGCATAATCCGTGTTAAGAACATGAATTAAATTTAGTGCTGTGTTACAGGGGCCAAACTTTTCATGTGCTTAAAGGAGAGATGAATATTCCAGTGAAGATGCTGAGCGAGTGTAGGGCATAGATGCCTGGTGCATGCAGCTGAATATGTTGAATGTTTTGCCATCCAAGTTCCTGAAGTTCCCAAAAAGAGAGTGATGATTTCCTTTCTAAATCCTGGCATGATACTATGTAGCACATGTTGGCTTTTGGTTACTTCACTATTATAATGTTTGCACAATTCCCAGTGCAAGAGTCTTGCCACCTTATTATGCCTTTCTGTATATAGTCCTCCTGCCATTAGTATATCACACCCAGTAACAAGATGTGTGACTTGTATCACACTCACCAAAAATATGTGCAACTGTTTCTAATTCTGTTTTACAAAACCTGCATTTGTCTGTTTCTCCCACATGTTCAATGGACTTTGTGAACCAATGTGTAAGTAGTCCACTGTCCTGGCCCGCCAATATTAACCTTTCGTCTTTTGATTTAAATTCACCTCTCTTTAACCATTCCTGCAGTTGGTTCTGATCAACATGAGGTTGTTCCATGAGTTTTCTGTACTTGTGTACTGTATCTGTGCATTTTCCACATTTCTTGCCTTCTCATCCAATTCTTCACCTGATATTCTTTGTTTTTTGGCATATTCAGTTGCTGCCTGATTTTTTATCTACTTATGGTTTGAATTCATTCCCACTTGATACTGATATTCTTCTGCTAAACTAAGCAGGGAAGTCATCTTAGACTTATTCTTTTCATGTTTTAAAACTTTCACTACATTGGGATCTTGTAAGGTCAGCAGATATTTATGCAGTTGTATGATTGCAGATCTGTGCATGTAATCAACTTTGAGGAGGCCCATACCTCCTCCAGAACGGGGAATATATAATCTTTGAAAACACTGATTTTTATAAATCATTTGATGAGCTTGAAGCATTTTTCTTGTTTTCCTGTCCAACTGTTCCATTACCTTTGGGACAGTCATTCACTCCAAAACTGTAAGTTAGAACAGGAAAAGCAAATTGGTGTATTGCCTGGACTTTGTTCCTAAGTTTTGTTCACATTTTTTCATGTTTCATTTTTGATCCTTCATCAGTTACCAAATATTTATACTCACCCTCTTGCTAAAGTTTTTATATCACATTCCTGTCTCAGACTGATATTTTATTGGTGCTGCAGCTTTCCTGCTTTAAAGGTTGCCTTTGCGCATTTATCAAGACCAAATGACATTCTTATATCATCTGAAAAAGTTTTGACCACTTTTAGTTGTGCTTTCAGTTCCTCATCTGACGAACTATATAGTTTTAAATTGTCCACAAAAAGACAATAAGTCTTTACACTTGTTATCTGGGAGCCATATTGGAGCCATGATCTAATCTGTTAAGTAGACAGCTGAATGGGTTAAGGGCAAGACAAAAGAGCAGTGGTGATAGTCACCCTGGAATATCCCCCTTTGAGTTTTTATCCCTGGAGTAATAATTTGCTTTTTATCATGGCTTAACTGCTGAGTGGTTTGCCACTGTTTCATGGTTGCTGTAATGCAATCGATCTTTTAAATTTATAAGCACCGTCTTATCCAGGAATGTGCGCTATTTACAGTACTGTGGCTTACTTAATGACATGGCAGTACACAAGCACGTCAATGATCTCTACATATCGTTATGTGTTTTTTAAGGTAACAAGGTTAGGTTGTGCCGTTGCTCCTTTCTGACATAATCCAGTTGTGCACAGTATCTGAGGGAGTTGATGATTGACAGCAGCATAGAAGCAGAAATAATTTGGGATTCAAATTGCAGACTGCCATCTTTTCAGTTTATTCCCATGACCCCAGTCTCCAGCATTTTAGTTTGATGCCATGACTCATTCAAGTACCATTTCATGCCTTCATTTACATTTCACTAGTAGCTTCTGCCTTACAGCTTTGAGCATAAAAGCAGGCTTTACAGTTAGCATGGTGTATTCCAGCGTTCTTCCTCTCTGGTGCTGCCTTATTACATTAAACCAGTGTACTTGCATGTATGCACGTATATGCTTCTGCCTATGTGTGGTATCGAGTCTACTTGAGTAAACCAAAAGTTCACTTACCCGATTTTCAGTTAGCCGAGTCAAAAATGCCTACAACCGCAGAACACCAGCATCCCACTTCAGGTAAGTAACTACTTGGCCATCCTGAAAAAAATAGTAAACTGAAGGAAAGTAAACCCAGCCATGTGGGGGGCTTCACCCCCCCCCCCAACTAAACGTACCAACTTTGAGATCGCACTACTGTGGGGGTAAGGGACAAAGTTCAACAAGGTGGTCAAGCAGTTACTTACCTTGAGTGGGAAGTCAAACAGTACTAAAAACCCCTGATGTCCACCACAGCAGTAAAACTTAATAGTAAAATCAAAACTTTAATAAAAAGAAAAAGAATATAACATAAAACAAGCAGTCCTCAGTCTTCCGATAAGCGCTTTCGGCAAATAAGCCTTCCTCAGATCGTATATGATCTATATATAGACAGACACACACACAGAAGGATACAGATGTGTATACATAGATATGTAGATATAGATGTGTGTGTGTGTGTGTTTATACATATAAAGAAATGCCACAGGTGAACTGGCATTCTTCACACTTTCTCTAGGTTTGCATGCTTTGTGTGTATTCTTGGTTGGCATCCTATTCAAAATGAACTTATTTGCCTTCTGCCTACTGAAGGCCAAGTAAGCATTAAACAGGTAGTCATTGTGTGTGCTTGCGTATGTATGCTATCCAATGTGTGTGTAATAAACGTGCGTGTGTGTGTATACATGTATTAAAAACATGTGCATGCCTGTGTGTACAAATTAATATAATGTCAGCCCATCCCTCAAACCCTTGGTGCAAGATTTCTGGGCAAAGCTAAAAATAATGGGAGGAACAAAGGCCAAAAATCAGGCTTATGTTCCAAATACTGCTCTTTTATAAACTGAAAAGTAGTTATAACAACAAGTTTTGCATTAGCATGCTTTTTCTGAAGGATGTCAAGTCAAACTCAAAAATCTGTCATTATTTATTGCCTTCACTGTTCAGCTGTTTGCCAGAAAATCACAAATATTATTAGGAACAGACCAACAAATATGAGGCAAAAATCTGGACATTATGCAAAATACTGGACAATTGAGAGGTATGGTGTCAGCTGTTTGTGTTAGAAGTGTCAAGTGATAGGACTGTCTTGTGCACATTTAGTGGAGTGTACGAGTGCAGCTACTATATGTGGTGGGAATGTATGGGGGTTGTGTTGCTTTTTTAATGCTATAGTTTGGTTAACATAGAGTGGATTTTTTTTTATTCTAGTCATGGTGGGAAAACAGTGCGAATGCAGATTGTGAGTGTACACCAGCAGTGATTTTTAAACTTCAGTAGTGTTTTCGCTTTTTGGCATTTACGCAAACATGGAGTTGGTATATATAAATTGGGGGGGTGAGTTCTGGCATGCTCCCGGGGGGGGGGGGGCTTGCTTTGCTGTTTTATTGAATGTTTTTATTTCTGTTGTATTCATTTTTTTTCCTTTTATGTTACCAACGCTTGGTACACATGATATAATGGGTATTCGATGTTGATTTCTTCAATCGTGTGGGGTTCTGTTTTTCATGTTTACATAATCACCCATACACAAACATGCAGCTAGGGTGAGGGCAAAGGGGACAGCTGTTTTATATTCAGAGTGTTTGGGGACATGATCGGCAGATACCAGTGTGTGCCAAGTACGTTAATGGCATTCAGAAATAAATGCCTGTTTTGCATTTGGGGTTACAACTGAGTATTGTAGCATTCCATGTATGAGTAAACTGTAATAGCTGTGTGCTGGAGCTAAAAAGGAGAGAAGACTTGTATTTATTTATTTATTTATTTTTATTTTATTTATTTTTGCAGTTATTCTTTACAATAAATGCTGTTAGGGCTAGAGGGGAAATCACGATTTACATGAACTTCCTAAAACTCTACCTCAAACTTCATATGTATCTTCCTTATCCACAAATTCTGAAGAGAGTAATATATGGCCAAACTTGTGAGTATTGCAAAGTAGCAGCACTTTATCTAGACATCAGCGTAGCCTTTGAGCAGGTCAAAGTACCTGTTTTCAGCTTAGATAGGGATATATGTCCTCCACTTTATCCTCCACATTCCAAAGAATCCCTCAAGGCTCTTTCTTGTCCCCCTTACTCTTCCTCCTCTTAACCGTCTGTATTTAGATATCACAGACATTAGTGTAATTGTACACACTGACTGTGTGGTTATTTACTGAGTATAACCCTACCACTCCACTGTCAAAAACAACTTGAAACTTTTAAGTATCTGTTTCACAGGCCTCTTGATAAAATAGTACTGTAGTCTATCAACCAAATCTAGCATCTTTGGTGCCTCAGACAAACTTCTCATTTATCGGGCCATCTCTGTCCTGTTTTGAATCCTACGCTACACTAAATTTTCCACAGTCTTTATATCCCTATCATTCAGGTATATAAAAAAATGTCTGTCACTGAAAGATTTCCACTTTCTTTTCTGAAACCAGTAGCATCACTGGCAAGGCCATTTTGCTATTTTACTTCCTTAGGACAAGTATAGCATATGCCTTAGGGAAAAAAAACTTAACACCCTGCAAGTTATAGGGAAAAAGAATTTGCAGATTTACAGCCCTTACATCTTTCTAAGAATATCAGTACTCTGTCCTAATGAGAATATGGTAGCTTCACTTGTAAGAGAGGTCTGATCTGCTCTTTTCTCTCCCTTTTCTTTAAACTTCTCAAGTTAGAGTCCACTTCCTTGTGAAGCTTACCAGTAAAGATTATCCACTTTTGCTTACATTTTGAGATCACATTCTGAAACATTATCCACTTGTACTTTAACAGAACCAAACTGATGATCCCATCCTCTTGGAGGCCCCATTGCATGACTCAGCAAAAGTTGCTATTCCATCTCAGCCCACAGCGGAAGAGTTGGATACAGATCCTCCATCCCTAAATTTTCTCACTGAGTAAGTTTACTCCTTCACCACCCTTAGTTATTGGTCGACATATCTGATTCACTCACAACTTTACAATAAGAGGAGAAAGCTATTACATGATAGAACAAAATCCATAAAAGGGAAGTCACCCCTGATCATTATTAGTAAAAAAAATACGAGCACTCATAAAATCAACTAAGGCCAATTTTGAGAGAAAAATTGCCATGGATTCAAAGGACAATCATAAGGCCTTTTTCAGCTATGTTAGGAACCTGGGTGGAAACTCCCAGATATGCTCAGAATTAGTCCAAAATGATACAAAAATCACTGAACCCACAGACATTGCCAACATACTGGCAGACAGGTTCAGTGCAAACTTCAAGCGCCTCTAGCCCAGCTAAAGGAGAGATAACTATCCCAGCGGAGTGTAGCCTCCCAGACATCTCAAATGCGCAGGTGAAAGCTGCTCTCTCTAAAGCTAAAAACACAGCATCAATGGGACCGGATGGTGTCCCGGCAGTGTGCTACACGAGCTAAATGAGGAATTAAACCGCACATAAGGCAGCTGTGTAATCGCAGCCTTACCACCGGATACGTGCCCAAGGAGTCGCGTGCGGCAACTGTGGTCCCACTCCACAAAGGCGGTGCCTCTACGGACTCTGGTAATTACCGCCCCATAAGCTTAACAAGTCTAGTCTGCAAAGCTATGGAGAGGATCATAATGGAGCTCATAAACAAAGATATAGGGACTTGCAGACATTGGACCCGACCCAGTTTGGCTTCGTCAAGGGAAGATCATGCCTTTTGAACTTGGTCGACTTCTTCGAAACAGTCACCAAGGCCACTGATGAGGGAAAGGCAGTCCATACAGCCTACCTTGACCTTGCAAAGGCTTTCGACACAATACCCCACTCGGGTATTGTAGAAAAACTTACCAGCTTAAATGTAAACCCATATGTCACAAGATGGGTTGCAAACTGGCTTAAGGACAGAACCCACAGGGTTAGAGTTGCTGGCGCTATGTCAGACTCCAAGCCGGTTACAAGTGGTGTCCCACAGGGCTCGGTCCTTGGCCCCCTATTGTTCGGCATCTACTTCTCAGAAGTACAAGCCAACATGGGAGGACTTTGGCTGACAAAGTTTGCAGGCGACTGCAAACTGGGCGCCATAGTGGAAAGTGCATCGGACATGGATATCCTTCAGAAGGGACTCACGGAAACAGATAGCTGGTGCCAGAGCCATGGCCTGAAGTTAAACGCCAAAAATGTATAGTCATACCCTTTGGGAAAAACAAGGTAACCCCAAGCTACCATATAGGTGGCAATCCACTAAGCACAGAAGAGGTTATCAGGGACCTGGGGACCCAAGTTGACAGTGGCCTTTCTTTTGACACTCACGTTGCTAAAGTGGTTAGAAAGACCTTCTACATTGCCCACCTGATCATGAAGGGATTCACATCCAGATCTAGTGAGGTCATTGTTCCCCTGTACTCTTCACTTATCAGACCAATGATCGAGTACAATGCCCCATTCGGGATGTATCTCGCCCGACATCTGCAGCAATTGGAGAGACCCCAAAAGTTTCTCACCAAAAGGATAAAGGGACTCCAAAATCTGTCATATGCTGCCAGATTGAAGAAACTCCAGCTCTATTCAGTCGCATACCGTCTGCTCAGAGGTGACATGTGCCTGACATACAAGGCCATGTCCAACCCAGAATTAATGGACATGCTCCACCTCAAAAAGTCCAAATCCACCAAAACCACTAGAGCAAGTGACTTAAACCTTAGCACGGATATAAATAGGGCGTGCTGGAGGGATAGATTTATCACTCAGAGACTCCCTATGCTGTGGAATAGAGTCCCGGTCCATGTGAGGCAGAGCACCTCGCTGGCTCTGTTCAAGAGAAATCTTGACCTGTGGATGGGAGATCGTAGGTTTACCCCGGGAATCATCTCTGTGTCACTGCTGGACAGAGGCACAACAAACTAATGGGTACAGTATTTTTTCATATAAGGGGTGGCGTAAGCCACAAAAATTCGGGCTAGGCTTATAAATGCCTTAGGGCAGATAGCCTAGTATAAACCTATGAACCTATTAGTCACCTTATTTTGTTGGCTGCTGCGAGCTGTAGTGCACTTAAAGTACAAATCAGCCATTACTAACCCTTAAGCAGTTTTATACATACATTTTAATAAAGTTATGCTCTTGTACTGTTTGTTCTAGTATAACTTGTCACCCGGTGTAGTTATCTTTGTCTTTTTCTGACGTATCTATGATTTTTTTTCTTCTCTCTGTTAATATACTGTGACATTTTATTGTATATGTACCTTATTTATGTGTTTAACTCCTCTGTTGAAGTGTAATTGTGCATTGAACCTCCATGTGTTTGAAACTGTTCCTCTGTGGATCACTATATTAAAACTGGTAGTAAATTTTAACCAAAGGTATGTAAGGAAATTAGTAAATTGAATGACATATCATAGTCTTTGGAAGAAGATTTTTAATCATGTAGGAGTAACCCAATTAACAAAATTGGTGAAGTATCAACTTGACCAAAGAATAAACCTGGATGCCACTGTTCAGCAAAACAATAAAGCCACAGAGAGAAATGTAGGCAGACTTCTGTTTAATAGTAACAGCCACAAAACACAAACATAATCACACTTCGTTTTCGTTTCTAGCACTTCCTCAGATGTGGGTTGTCACAAACCAATCCACTTCATTA
This sequence comes from Protopterus annectens, assembly GCF_019279795.1. Classification (NCBI taxonomy): domain Eukaryota; kingdom Metazoa; phylum Chordata; order Ceratodontiformes; family Protopteridae; genus Protopterus; species Protopterus annectens. Next base: position 222,417,533 of record NC_056746.1, read on the forward strand.
CTTAGACTCCGGATACTTTTTTTTCAGGAGTCTAAGTAATGAAGTGGATTGGTTTGTGACAGCCCACAGCTGAGGAAGTGCTAGAAATGAAAACGAAGTGTTGAATACGTTGTGTTTTGTGGCTTTTACTATTAAACAGAAGTCTGCCTACATTTCTGTCCGTGGCTTTATTGTTTCACTGAACAGTGGCATCCAGGTTCATTCTTTGGTTTATTTGTGCGATTTTTCCTTGTTTGCCTGCTTTTTGGATTTAAAGCATCAACTTGGTTACTAGCTTTGATCTATTTTGTTATATGTTTTTAGTAGCGTTAGTGTTGAGTTTGGTTCTCTGTTATGTTATTTTTGAGTCTGTGACTAAACATCTGTGAAAGTTTCGTTGGAATTAAATCTGACGGAAAAAAAACCTGTCAAATATACCATCTCAAAGATCACACAACAGTGGTGTAAGGATAAACTTCCTTAGCTCTACTGTTCAATGATCTCACAATTAACAGTGGACAGGTTTTGCTAAAATGGAGATTTGAGAAAACAAAGCATCTATTCCAGTTTTGACTAACCCCTAATCGACTAATATTATTTTCATGTATGGTGTGTATAGGCTGTTGACCTTATTAACCCAACAACTCAGGAATTTCTAGTATTCATTAAGGTACTTTTACAATTTTTTTTTTTTTTTTTACATTATTGAAATTCCCCCTTTGGAGCCTGTCCTATCTCAAGAAAGTTGTATGCAACTATGATTAGGGGCCCGATGCCTTCCTCTGTGTCAGATGAATCCTCAGTAATGACTTGTCTTACTGCTTGCACACCTTTAGATCTTTTTTCTATGCACTTCCATTTTCCTCCATTCTTTTTGCTTTTTCTTGCTCCTCTTTCTGATATGTAACAACCTGAGTGCTTCTACCCCATTTATTCATTCTTGAGCATCAATGATATGGTGACCTATCTCTTTACCAGTTATATGTTTGTCATTTGAGAAAAGAAGGTTGCATTGAGTTACTGAGGCTGGGTTGCTCTGCATAGAGGCAAGAGTTGAAGAGGCAGGCCACCCTCGTTCACAGAAGCTGCTTCAACCAGAGTATCCCGAAGGCAAGCATGCAAATTTGTCAAGTGCTGCCACATTACTTTATCTAGCTCTGGAATATATGTTCCCAGTCTAACACCTTGAAAGGTGAACACTGTGTCTGCTTTCTTAGTATTTGCCTAGTGATTATTTCTTTGTGGCATCATTCCCACCTTCCTGCTGAGGTAGAAGTACAGGCCTTAGACCAGTTGGTCCCTTCGAGGTCACACCCTGTTATGCCTCAACTGCTAGTTAACTTTACTTCCTGGTGCTGGATGAGACCATGTTGTTCCTCTGCCAGTTAGCTGGTTTTGTTTGTTTTCACTGTTTTTCATTGTTTTTCATTATCAGCAGTATTGTACCATGTTGTGTAGCTTTCCCATTTGCTTCATTTGCAGAGACATCATTTATATCCAGCTGTTTCACAAGATTTAAGAAGGTAACAAACTCATTTAACACTGTAGTTGACTTCAGAAAATCAAAGTTATTTTTCCTCACTGGCCATCTTGTGTGTCTAACCCAGTTAGATTTTCTTTTTTTTTTTTTGGGGGGGGGGGGGGGGTATTTTTTCCTTCACTGTTCCACTGGACCATCAGCTGTCCCTCCCAGCAATCCAGTTTGACCAATTTGTTTTCCTTTGGTAAGGCCTCAACAGCTCATTTGTTCCTTGACTAGAGGTTTAAGCAAACTTGGAGAGAGGCTACTTGTGATGGAGTGGAGTTCACTTCTGTAAGTCCCTGCCCTGGCTTATTAATTCAAAAGAATAGTCTACCTACTCAGGAAACACCACAGGCTTTTCTGTATTGCTTCTGCTGGGAAAATCATGTTGCACCCTACCATACAATTCCCCTTTTTCCTCCATGGGAGAGGCAGGCTGGTTCCACCTCTTAATTTCTCTGTCACCTGTTCAGCTCCTTCATTGCTGAAACTGTTGTTTGAACCCTGGTTACCTAGGTTGCATACTGGGCTTCTTTCCTGTATGTCCTGCAGCCAGACAAATGTCATGTTCTTAAGTTTTTTTAAATACTTCCAATGTGTTAAGAGGATGAGTCCTAATATTTACTGCAGCCATCCATGCAGTGTTTTCAGATCGTTCTTTTATTGCCTACTATTAATTTGAAACTGGCACTAAGAGTGTATGACTTGCTTCTTTTTTTCTCAATTGTGGGTTTCTGTAATGCTTACCAAAGGCTAGCCAATCCAAATCCCCCTCTCCACTGCCAAAATAGACTACATACATTTTCCTGTATTTGCTTTGCCCTATATTTTGAGACCAGCATTACATCTTTTATTGTACCATGTTGTGTGACGCAAGTCTATAAATCCATGAGTATGTTGCAGGCGACCCAAATTCAAATAGTGGTTAGGGCACCTGTAAGAGCTGGTGGGAGAAAAATAGAAGTAAGAGGCCATTGTCATTCACCCATCCCATCTTCTACTAGGAGGAAGGAGGTGGCTCTGGCTTGCCACATGGGTGACATCTAATTGGAAGCACTAGTAGTCTACATCATGAAATTCTGATTTTGATTCTGTTACGCCTATGCTGCCATGTGCAAGTTGTTCACTGAGCTGGAAGGAATTCGGTGTGCAGAAGCATGCTTCTCCTTGGAAGGCAACTATAGTGAAGTTCAGAGGAGCTGCCAGTGAGGGGGGTGCTGTATGGTGAGGTAAGACAGGCCAGCCCTGTGGAGCCAACAAGCTGGCGATGTCCCAACTAACCATTTATCTCTGCAAGTGGATGGATGGGTGCATGAGAAATTCCTGGGCCCTTGCTTCACCTGGGATTTTCCAGCTGTTGTGACCACATAATGAATGAGATGATTGGGTGTAGACAGAGAAGCCATCAAACTTGGTCCCATTTGGGGGGGGTGCTAAAAAGATAAGAATTATATCTTTTCTTCTCTTGTCTAGCTCCCATGAAAACAGTTTTAAAAAGCTTTTTATTTTCTGTTTAATACTTTATGTACATGCTGCGTTCTTGTTTTTGCCCTTGAAATCTTAATTACAGACTTTGTTTAGCTGCTGTGTTGATATTCTTTTACACTTTATGAATCATCCTGCTTTACTCACTCAGATTCTTGATTATTGTGTGTGTGAGAATGTGTGTGTCAGGTTGGGGGGATGCTTTTTTATTGGAAGCTGTATCTGAAATGTTGCCAGCTTATTTGACATGCGTTGTGGTTTTCATACCCAAAAGAACATGTTTGTGGGAAGATTAAAGGATAGGAGATTAGTCTTAATTTGCAAACATCTTGTTTCTATTCGACTCCAAGCAAAAGAAAGGAAAAACTAAACAAAATGTTCAACTGTTAAAAAACTGAAGTATGTAACAATGTCCAATGAAAATTATTATCCACCTCTGCTAATGATTATGCTAACTTTTTGCAGTCCACATTAAGCAACATAACTGACGTCTTTCCAACAGCTTATTCCCTCGAATGAACAAGAACCTTCATCCCCTAATCTATGCCCTCTAGCCTGTTATGCAGCACCCTTTCATGTCTCTGAAATTTCAGTAAAACAGACCAAGTCCCTACTTCATAAACTCTTAAATTCAGGATCTGAATCCAGCAGTCTTCATCCCATCCTCCTAAGGCTTGCAGATAAAAAAAAAAAAAATCATGAACCCTCTTACTCGTATCTTTAGCCTCTCTTTCATTTCAGGCACTGTCCCACCAGCATTTAAGCACACAGTTATAAACCCTCACTTCTCCTAATGGCTGGAATGTTTATAGACTTATTTCTACAATGTGCTCTGTTATCAAGATACTGGAAAAACTTGTATGTGCGACTACTTAAGCACATTAACAGCTATAGCCTGTTAATGTGATGCGCGCCGTGGCTTTTACAGTGCCTTTAGTACATTTACTGCCCTGGTAATGGCCATTGATACCATTTATTGCAACCTGAATGAGGGACTTATTACTGGAGGTCTCTGTGGTGGCATGACAAGGGCTTTTGAAATGGTTAACCATGCTCTTCCTTTCAATAAACTCAAAAAAGACACTGCTTTGGAGATAACACTTTGCTGGTTTCACAGCTATCTAAAAGACAGAACCTTCCAAATCTGTAGCAATATGCCATCCTCTACTTCTGGTAGACTTAATACATGTGTACCACAACGGTCTGTGCTACATCCTGTTCTGTTTTTTTCTTTTTAATGATCTCACCCTGGAATTACTAAATCTTAAAATAATAATGTATGCAGATGCTACGCAGCTCCTCCAATCCAATACTAACCACTCTGACCTGTAAACCAAGTTACAGGACAATTTCACTCCGTTATTTTCCTGGTCCAGTACTAACAAACTACTAATTAACCCCAAGAAAACCAATGTCATAGTCTTTGCCTTAACCAAGAAATTACCCACTATTCCTCCTTTTGTCTTAACAGATCTTAATGGGAACAGAACACCTACTGACAGTGAATGGGGGTACCTAGGCCTACCATTTTCTGTACCCCCACACACACACACACAGATTTTGTAACTAGTAAAGTCCTTAGTTAAAACGGTTACAAGATCAGTCACCTCCTTTCACCTGCTGCTTGAAGGAACCATTGCTAAAAATGTTTTAGTACCTGAACTCTAACTGAATCATCAATAAAAATGGTCTGTTGCCATGGATATGAACTTTCCCACTGTCTCCGTTACTGGTTTGGTGGATATAGGCATCCTGAGGCAATGTAGAAATTGCCTCATGTTTACTTTAATTCTCAAACTGATATGGTATGTGAGAGATGTATTTTTACAGTGTGACTGGAGGCAAAGCTGTCATAAAATTACTCCTAATGTCAATAAGGTTGTCAGTAGTACACACACACACACACACACACACGCACACACACACACACACACTACACCCATCACGCACAATTCAAAGCAGACATATAGGCCCATATATGCTGAGACACTTAAATGTAACCTTCCTAAACCCTAAAGACCTCCTAGAAGAAGTACACGTAACAAATATCCTCAGCAGCCTGGAATGCACTCTTTCAAAACAACACCCAGATCAACACATAAGCCACATCTCTTGGAGAGTCTACTTCTAAGCCCATGAGGCAAGCCACCACAGAATCCAACATTCTGGTCATTGGAGACTCCATTGTGATGTCCTTCTCACCAGGCTGAATAAGGAGAAAGTCACTGTCCGTTGTTTATCAGGGGCTAGGATCTGCCACATTATGCACACACTCGGGTCATTGGACCACAAGTACCAGTATGACTGAGTCATAGTCCTTGTGGGTGTAAATGACCCGAGACATAACTCCCTAGACTATATGAAGAGACACATCATGCAACTCTTGAAATGTCTCCCAGGCTGATATGAGCCTAGCTTTGAGCAGCATTTTACCTTCTCCAAGGTTGTTGCCACAGTACGAACAAAAGATGAATGACTTTAATAGTTGGTTTAGTTTTTGGTGTCAGGCTAAGGGGGTGCAGTGTTTGACAGCAGGGAAGGAGATGGTTAACAGACCATGTTGCTTTGTCAGTGATGGTCTGCACCTCTCCCCTCTAGGATTTCAAATATTAGCTAAAAAATTGTCTTACCCCATAGTGCCTTTTTTTAGCAAATGCCAAACTGAAAGTACTTCCAACATAAAAAATCAAAACCATGAAAATCTAAAGGTTTTACTGCTCATTGCTAGGAGTCTGAACAAAAAAATCCACTCCCTAGAGTGGATTTCACCCTAGAGAATGCTGGCATTTGTGCAGTCACTGAAACATGGTTTAAAGCTGCAGAGATCCCACTGACAGTGCAAGGTTATAATGCCTTCCACACATTTAGACCAGCTACTACACAGACAGGGGCTAAACGTGGAGCTGTCTCTCTTTATATCAAAAATAAGTATACTTCAAGGGTGGTCAAACAGGACAATGCACTTGAGCTACTCCATGTTCAAATCACCATATAGAGAATAGAATACGACTTCCTTACAAGCTATAGGTCCCCCTGTATGACCCAGGAAACCCATACCATGTATTTAAACTTATTGGAAACACTCCGCATCCAACCCAGTACCATATTCATGGGTGACTTTAATTACCCATCTATTAACTGGGAATTCTATATGACACCACATGTACAGGCACAAAGATTCCTAGATTTTGTAAACACCATCTCCCTGGGCCAGATTGTCAATACACCAACCGGTGGTACAACAATACTGGATCTGGTCCTCACCAATATGGGAGAGTGCTACTAGTGTAATGTCTTCCCTGGTAAGGTCAGACCTCAAAATGGTCTCCTTTCAAATAAAAATAAAACTTGGACCCCCCATCTAACCCTTAAATATTCAGGAACTACTCTAAGGCTAACTTCCTGCTAAGTGATAACCAGGCAAAATTTCAGACCATGGAAAAACAGACCCAGCAGACTGTGGCAAACAGCAAATATTTAATGTTGTGCTAAAAAGCACAAAACAAAAGGAGCCAATTTGCTTAACACTTCTTTTATTTTGTGCTTTATAGCACAACATTAAATATTTGCTGTTTGTCACAGTCTGCTGGTCTGTTTTTTCATGAACTGGTATATTTTGGACCTTGCAGTTGCCGTACAGGCAGGGTTTTTTTCTATATTCAAAATTTCAGACCCCCATAAACCCTGAGAACACTGCCGCCTAGGCAGAACTGTTCACAGAAACTCATACAAACATGTTAATATTTGCATAGAGGCATTTGTACCCACCAGGATGAAGTACATAGAGGCAGCTTTTACCCACCAGGATGAAGTACAGATCCTAACTCAAGAAAGAAGCCATCTTGGTGGATTCACAAAATCAGTAGGCTGTATAACAGAAAGAGAATGTCATGGCAAAAATTAGGGGGTGCAGCACCCAACAGGATAAAAGCACTCTCCTCAAACTAAACAAACAACGTAGAGGACAGATAGTTTATCAAAGTCAATTTTGAGGTAAATTTGACCTCCCAGGCCAAGGAGAACCACAAGGCATTCTTTAGCTATGTCCAAAACCTCAAAGGCAATACACAGTTGTGTGCGGAGCTCATTGTAAATGGAGCCACCTGTACTGAGCCAGAAGATTTAGCAAACCTGCTGGCCCACAAACTCATCTCCAACTTTACCCATCTTTCCTTCAACTTTCCCTCAGGAAATACCATCAACTATAACTCCCCCTGCTATAACTAGAGAACAGGTCCTTAATGCTCTCTGTAAGGCCAAGAACACTGCGTCATTGGGCCCAGACAATATCCCAGGATGCCATCTAAATAGCATGAAACATGACCTATCGGGCTGTCTGGAATTGGTATTTAATTGTAGCCTCCAAACAGGTTTCTTTTCTCATGAATAAAGAACAGCAACAGTCGTCCCTCTGCACAAAGGTGGGCCATCTATAGACCCGTAAGTCTCACTAGTCTTACATGTAAAGCCATGGAAAGAATTACCATGGAAATGATCAGTAATGATGTAATAAACCTCCAGACACTGGACCCACCCCAGTTTGATTTCATCAAGGGCATGTCATGCCTACGCAACCTGGTGGACTTCTTTCAGAAGGTCACCAAAGCAATGGATGAGGGCAAAATTGTTCACATTGCCTACCTTGACCTGGCCAAGGCATTTACACAGTATTCCACATGGGCATTGTTGACAAGCACAAGCGGTTAGGTACAAACCCATGTATCAACCACTGGTAGCCAGCTATCTTCTAGACAGTACCCAGGAAGTTAGAATTGGGGAGTCCACCTCTAGAAAGAGGCCAGTCACAAGTGGAGTCCCCTCAGGGATCTGTTCTTGGACTGCTTTTTGTCATTTACTTCTGTGAAGCTAAGGCCAATGTCAGTGGTCTCTGGCTGACTAAATTTGCAGATTCCAAATTAGGGGCTGTCATTGAATCCCAAACTGATGCAAATGTTCTCTAGAAAGGGCTGACAACAGACACATAACTGGTGTCAGAGCCATGTATTAAAACTAAATGCCAGGAAATGCATAACAGTATCCTTCGGGAAGTCATCTCCCCTGGTAACTATCATGTTGACAACACACCCGTTAGAGTTGACCCATTAGTAAGGGACTTAGGGGCACACACAGACAGTAATCTATCCATTGACCATCATGTGTCTGAAGTAGTGAAGAAGCCATTCTATGTTTAGCACCTTATAAACAGAGGTATGGTATATAGGTCCAAGGAAGTCATTGTTCCACTGTATTTGGCATTCATCAGACCTATCATTGAGTACGGTGCCCTGTTTGGTATGTACCTAACCAGGCATATCCAACAAATGAAACCTCCACAGAGGTTCCTCACTAAAAGAATACAGGGCATAAGTAAAATGTCCTATGTAGACCACCTCATGGCTGTATCCCTGTATTTTGTCTCCTGCAGGCTGTTGAGGAAAGATCTATGCCAGGACATTGTCAGTCTCCACTCTGTTGGACCTCCTGCATGTCTACAAAAACAGCAGCACCATAATGACACGTTCAAAATACTTAACCCTTGCCTGTGATATAAATTTGACCTGCTGGAGAGACAGGTATGTATCCTAGAGACTGCCCCATCTCTGGAATACGCTTCCCATCCATGTGAAACAGAGTTCATCCCTAACCCAATTCAAGTGTGACTTGGACAATTGAATGCTGAACAGGAACTTCATCCCTGGCTTGACATCTGTATCTAATGGACATAGGCAGTCTGTAAATGGTTCGTCTTCCATGTCCCTGCTTGTAAATGTTTCATCTCCCAAGCCTCTCCTTACACTTATCAAGGGTACCAGAATTTGTCAGAGTTTTGGGATGCATGGCTAGGCTTAAAAAGGCTGTTGTGGTCGTTAGACTAGTAAACACTTATTTGTATATGGCTTTCCTTTTCTCATTATGGATTCAGCCCACAATTCTCAGCGAATACAGGCTGATGAGAATAAAATCTGCAGATTCATTCTACTAGCAGACCCTCACATACACTACTGCAATTTGCTAAAAAAATTCCAAATGGCTTTCAGTGCCAAATACGGCCACTTTTCTTCTAAGTGCCCTAATTTAGAAGGTTCTAAAACATGCTTACTTTGTTCCTTTGTAAGTTAAACTTCCTTTGCAAGACAGCCTTTAAGTACCCAGAAGTACACAGAACAAATAATTTTAGTACTCTCTCCATTTAAAACTGCTGTAGGTGAGAGAGTCTCCTCTAGTCTGGGACCTGCTACCTAGAACCACCTGCCTATGTACATCAAAAATCTAGAAATCATTGAAAGCTTCAAAGATTCACTTAAAACATCTCTTTACTAGTCTACCTGCAACTGCTGCCATGACAGTGGTTAGGTAACTTATCCCATATCATGAACACTAGAATACATTTAATAATCTTATGTGCAGATATTTCATGTGTATGTAGGAGTTTATGTATTATAAACATATATGATTGCACTGTATTTTATACACGTCTTAGCTTGAATTTTGTATATATATATATATTTTTTTTCTCAATCCACTCTGAACTTTTAATGTTACTGTATTTGCATTCAATCGTACTATGTTCTGAATTTTGCTATGTACTCATTTTGTATAAAATATTCTTGATTGAAAGACTGATGCATTTTCAGTTGTGTGAGCTCTGGTTGTAGCTGAAAAGGGTCAGCAGACCAGTTCACTTATCTGGTGAACAAATAAGTATACAAATCATATTAAACATTTTAACTGCAAAGACGTCAGCTGCTGGCTGAAATAGTGCACAAACTGGAAAGGTGGAGTGAAATACAGCTGTCAGTTGCCTAAGGTGAGTAAAGTTTATAAAAGATTTTCAGGGATGAAAAAGAAGATGCAGAATTAATAGAGCTCACCAGTCATGCTTTTGATTTCTACTCTGTAGTTTAGCATACTTTGTTATTGGCCTTTTCTGGAGTGGGAGCATATTTCATGTTAATTTAAGTCGTGTGTTTTGTAGATCTTAAAGTAGTTGAGGTGTTAATGCATCTGATATGTCTTCTCTGCTGATTGTAGTATTTGTACTTAACTGTATTTTTCCTGCTTTTTTTTACATATAACTATTGCTACTGTAATTTACTGGAGTGTGTTTAGCATAACATACTTAAATGTCAGCAGCCTTTATAGAATTTGTAATTTCTTTCTCTTTCAGCCGACTACCCTCCCTCAAGGTACTATCAACATGAATCAGTGCTTAGATGTTGTAGATGGAGAAAGCCGCACAGGACAGAAGTCATCCCTCTTGATCCTGACACCTGAGAAGGAATACTTTATTAGGGCAGAAAATAAAGAAATAATCAGCGGGTGAGTGATACAGAGTGCTTGCAAGATTTATTCAGATAAATGTTTGTATTTATTATTCTGAATTTTGTAGTAAACTTTCTGGTGTAGCCATGGTTCAAGAAAATTTTAAGAAAAGTAGAAGTGCGTTCATGTGTGATTTCTGCATTCAACTCACATCTGAGTGATTTTCACCTGAGCAAGTGACCATTTCTGTTTAGCATTGTAGCTGCTTTTCTGAATTATTGATGTTTTTAATATGCTTAAATAAGTCATTTCTTTGTTGCATAGTAAATATATTGGCTGTATTGTGTCGAGCCCATTTATTGGGGTGGCAGTTGGATGATTGTGGAGAAAAGCTGCAGCCCTTGAATGCCTAAGTGTTTGCATCCAGTATGGTAACAGACTATGTTTTACGTTACATTACAACATCACTGTTGTTCTAAAACATCAACATTTAATACCTGTGATTTCTGCCATATAGGCTAACTAGTCTTCTCCACTGTGTTTTTTTAGTTGTGTAGTTGGTTGACCTGGCCTCTGGTAGGCACAGCAGACCTAGAGAGGTTTATCACCATTGTCATAGAAATGACAGTTCAAGACTTCCAAGATGACTGCACACTGAGTGACAGCTTTTTTTCTAGCTCTCCCAGTTCCGCAGAGAAGGCCGGTAGTCTTGTGTTTATGGGCAGATTTCAGTAACTGGCTAGTAAGTGCACTGCCTGGATGCCAGGAATAAAGAAATACAGAAAATCTGGCAAAAATCATCTACAAAAAGTGAGGAAGAGAGACTGACTGGGGAAAGTTCTGAAGCTAGCTGTTCAGCAAAAAGCAGTGCGATCTTCAGATATGACTTCCAGTAACCTACAGGAAGATATGACAACTGTATACTGACCTGGTTAAACTAAACAAAACACTGATGGAGTATATTAATACAAACAACAAAAAGCTAAAAAAAATGGTAGAAGCTTTAAACAGATATTCAGATGAGGAGATAAAGCTGTAAAAATCAGGGGTTGAAATGAAGAAAAGGCTGGCTCAATATGAGACTGCTCATGGAGATATATTTCAAAAAATAATAGAAACAAGGCAGACTAGGATTACTCAATTTGAGGGGGGGTATTTTAGAGCAACACAGTTAAGGCCGTTATACATAGCAAAAACAAAAAACTATAATTCAAAGTGGAAAGGAATGATGATACAGGGGGGAGCTCAAGAAATAAGGAGAGATTGGGTTTTTGGATACAGGCTCTTTTAAGAACAACAAAAATCAGACGAAGTATTATATTCATAAAATAGCAGGGAGTATTCTAAGAACTAAACCAGAACGAGAATGGAGAAAAGAGATTCTGCTGATAGAAATGACTGTGGTTAGGGATACAGATAATAGGCAAGAAGGGGACTGGAATTTATTGGAGAAAACTAGCAGAGGAACCAGGGAACTTGGAACAAATAACTAGAAATGGAAAGGTAATAGAGTGGGATGAGGCCAAGAATTTATTTGGACTGCAAGTTGGAGATTGCCTTCCCTATCAAGGATTGATATCAGAGTATAGGTAACGAGAAAGAAATGGGGGGGGGTCCTGAATGAAAGACCAGTGCTGGTAGAGTTTTTAATAGAATCTAGAACAGAACAGAAGCTGCCATTAAAAAGGAATAATTAGAGCATATAAAATATTGCAAGATAATTATAAGAATCAATCGGAGGAACTTAGAAAAGATTGTGAAGAGAGATTGGATAAGCAATTCACAGAGACAATGGGGGAAATATATGTATATCTCCCAAATATGCAGCAAAGTCTAAAATATTTAGGATCGTTCCCTGGAAGTTTTTACGTGGGGTATAAAAATACCTATGTAGACTCCAAAGAGTTTTGCCTCAGGTGGATAGCAAATGCTGCAAGTGTGACAGGCAAGGAGGAGGTGGCTGAGAACATATTTTTTGGGAGTGTAATGAGCTGGCAGACTTCGGGGATTCCCTGTGGACCGTTCTGTCAGAGATGCTGGTTGAATGGATTGAAGTGACTGGGGAGATTATTTTTTTGAGCTGTAATACAGAATCAGAATTGCTTAGACACAGTAACTCCTTGATGAGTCTAATTATGGTGGCTGCCGAAAAAGCAATAACTAGAAAATGAAAATCAAAGTCTAAACCAACTTTACTAGAAGTATATAGTAAGAGATAAAACAACGGGAATTGGGATCTTTATCACTAATAATCTAGCAAGTCATTGTCAGTTAAGGATTATATGGCTCATTCAAATCCTGCCTCTTAAACTTCACTCCTTCTCTGCATACATTGTTCCCACATTTCCTATTTTTTCCTATGTAGTTTGCTCAGTCCCAGGAGTTGTGCTGAGTCACTTTCCGTAAGCTGGTAGAGGGGGTCTGATAACTTGCTTTTCTGCTATTTTGCAAGCTCTCTTAAATCTATTTGTTAGCCAGCTAATATTCTTCCTTAACCTTGTCTGTCTTTTCTCTTTCTCTCCTTTTCCTGCACTCCTTTCTTTTGATAACTTCCTGAACATCTGCATTCCACCACCAGCTTTCCTTAAACACCTTATTTCCTTGTCTTGTTCAGATGTATATATGTCTGTATTCATCACACACGCTGTTTTGGTGCACCACCATTCTGAAGTGCTGAACATTTCTTTGAACTTTTGTGCACTCCAACTTCCAAGTATTTACTTACTCTCTGCTAACTTTAGAGTATTGTCTGTTCACTGATTGTAGTGGATTTTGGCCACCAGTGGCTTATACTGTTTGCTGACTGTTTCACTGGGATTACTTTCAAATTTCCGATAATACACCAATGCCCTTTCTTTACTAGAAGAAAGTATGCTTTAGTTGTATGTTGGCCAATCTTGTATATGAGCTTGTGACGGTTTTACTCAGCCATATGCTGGCGACAGTCAGCCAGTTGCCAAACTGAAGTCTAGAATGGTTTGCCTTCTTTATTCCATGTTCCAGCCATATGGACCCAATCCGTCCTCATATCCACTTCTGTGCTTTCCATTATGAGCATGCAGGTTCCCCAATATTAGCACTAACTTGTGTTGTCCTGCTTTATCTAGTAGGTGGTGCAGCTGTTGCCTGAATGCATTCTTTTCCTCACCATCACAACCTCGCAGTGTTTCATAGGCTGAGATTATAAATACTGCCCTAGTCTTACACTGGAGCCAGATTACCATAAGCCTGTCATTAATTCTGATGACCTCCTTTAGTATATTCAGAAGACTATCCCTCACTGCAATCACTACCCTGTTTCTAAACTGTCCTCACTTTGAGTAGTGGTCTCTGGATCTCAGTTTGTGTCTTTGCTTCTGTGCCGTTCCACCTTGTCTCCTATATACACAGGTTGTCCAGTCTCTTCCTAATCATCCATGTCCAAGCTTTGTCTGGTAGTGAACCTGTATTCATTGTAGCAATCTTTAGATGATGTATTGATTAGTTTTACATCCAGATTTCATTCAACAAAGCTATGGCATGTAACCCAGGCTGGATGACTGGACACAAGCCAATCATCATATTGACTCAGGGCTGCTGGGATTTATTTACGGCAGCCTCATACTGGCCAACAGAGGCACGTAGTTCCCTCCCACCATTAGCATGGGTCTCTGGCGTAAGTCAGATTAGGCTGGGTCCTCACCTCTATTATCACTGGAAAATACCCATGCCCATTTTTGGTAACATTTTGCTTAATGCCTGGATATCGGGAGTCTGTAAGCATCCTAAATTAAAAAAGTGGCACAAACTGCATTCAGTCTAAAGTATTATGTAAGCATTGACATTCAAATATTTAGTACATTACTAAGCCTTCCACAGCTGCAGAAGATGGCAGAAGAAGACTTAATAAAACAAGAAGTTGAGACATACAGTGCCATTATTAAAAAAAAAAGGTATTCAATTTATTTTAAGTAATGACATTGTATAGTAGCAGTAATTCACTCCAAAGCATGATTTACTCATATCTGGCTTTATTTGATCATTTGCCACTCCCCCAAGTAGTAGTGGGTAAATCCTGTATTACCCATATCCAGTCATAGATGGTTGCTTAACATGCCTGATCCTCTTTCCTCAAACTAGCTAGAATACTTAGCAGTTTTTTTGTTTTCATTCTCTTACCCAATGACTTCTGGTATTCAAGAGTTATAAAAAAATACCTATCCTTCAATACCAGATGTAATTGATGTTTATTTTCCTGTACGTCCTTTACCTCTTAATTAAAATCCACTGTCTCTTTCACAGTGGTTTCATCCGTCATAATACCCACTTCACAGACCGGTCAGATTTTCCATAATCTGAACATCCAGTTTAGATCCTGCCAGAATCTGAGAAGTGCACTGATTTCCCCATTAAGTTGAACTTTGAAATTGACACAGTCCTAAGCTAATATCAGGCTCTATATCAATTCTATATTACTTTTTTATTTATTACTTTTACCAGCCAACGAAGACCACCACATTCAAAAAATGTATAGAATTTCTAATGTCTTTTGACGTGGTGGATAGTGTTGTTGCTTCATAGCAAGAGGTTCCCTAGTTCAATTCCTGGCTTTGGTGGCTTTTGTGGGGAGTCTGAATGTCCTCCCCTGTATTTGTGAGGGTTTTCCCTGGGTGCTCCAGTTTCCTCCCACACCCTGTGGGTATGCACTATGGATGAACAACTGTGACAGGTTTAGCCATCCAGTGGTGTGAGCCTTGGTTCTATATGATTGTTGCTGTTAGTGACACTCCAACCCCATGTGCAAAAATGGGGGAAATAGGGGTTGTGGATGGATGGATTTCTCACAGTACATTTTAGATGAGCATCATCTTGTATTGCACTCTCCTTCCTTAAACAAGTAGTCATGTTTAGTGTAATATAGTTTGTATTTTTGACCTTGATTTGAATCTGAGAGAATGCATGGATTGCATTGACTCTAAATTAATATCTGAAATGGATGCAAGACCACTTACACGACTTCCCGCATATCTTCACATCTGAAGTATATGATGAACCCAAAGGTCAGAGCTGTTACTGCCTGAACTGACTCCATGGACAGTCCCCAAGAATGGTGCCTTCTCAACCCAAAAATTGTCCCTCCATTCCTCTGAACTGCAACATTTAAACAGCCAAACAGCTACTTCTGCAGCTTAAATAAATGAATGTAGGTACTGCATTTCTGTTCACTTGGCAATGAGTATCATACCTGCTTGCAGTATCAGTAGTGCAACAGGTAGCACACTTGCCTTTGATGCAGACAGCTGGGAGTTTTTTTCTCACACCAGGTAGCTCAATTGCTGACACTGCAGTACAGTATAGGGGGGGTGGTGTGGCCCTGGGAATGCTGTCTTTTGGATGAAACATTAAACTGAGGCTCCATCTGCTTGACTTGGTGGGGTCTTTGGTGGATATATAAGATCCCGTGGTACCTATCAAAAAGGTTTACATATTTACAGATGTGCACTTGTATAGCTATACAAGTAACAATCCATCCATCCTGAACGCCTTTTTCCCATTTTGCACATGAGATAGGGATGTCACTTCAACAGTGAAAATCACCTTGAGCCGAGGTTTACACCACCGGGTTGCTAGCCATGCTGCAGTAGTTAATCTGTACCATTCACTTGCACACACACTCGCACCTATGGCCAATCTAGACTGTTCAATTCACCTACTGCATGTCTTTGGAATGTGGGAGGAAACCGGAGCACCAGGAGGGAATGCATGCGACTTGAGGGAGGACATGCACACTCCGCACAGAAGGCAACACCGGGTGTGACTTGAACCGGCGAACCTCTTGTTGTGAGGCAAAAACTCTTAACTGCTGCACCACTGCAGCCACCATATATAGGTTCATAGGTAGATACTAGGCTCTCTGCCCAAAGGCATTTATAAGCCTAGCCGGAATGTGTTGGCTTTCTCTGCCCCCTTAGATTAGTTCCCTGTGCCTCTGTTCAGCAGAGCCATTGAAGTGATCCCTGGGGTAAACTTTGTTTCCCATCCACTTGTCAAGGTTCCTCTTGAAGAGGGTTAGTAAGGAGCTCTGCCTAATGTAGATTGGAATCCTGTTCCAGAGCATAGGAAGTCTCTGGGACAGGAATATATCCCTCCAGCACATCCTATTTATTGTTGTTGTGAGGTTTAGATCCCTGGAGTGTGTGGCTCGAGGGGATATGGTTTTCTTTAGGTGGAGCATGTCCATCAATTGTGGGTTGGACATGGCCTTGTATGTCGAGCAGAGATCACCTCTGAGTAGGCAGTATGCAACCGAGTACAGCTGGAGTTTCTTCAGTCGAGCTGCATAGGGCATCTGCTTGAGGCCAATGATCCTCTTGGTGAGGAACTTCTGTGGTCTTTCCAGTTGTTGCAGGTGTCTTGCAAGGTACATCCCAAATGGGGCATTGTACTCTATGATGGGTCTGATGAGTGATGCGTAGAGGGGCCCAATGACCTCTTTCGATCTGGATGCAAACCCTTTTGTGATTAGGTGGGCCACATAGAAGGATTTTCCAACCACTTTGGCAATGTGATTATCAAAGAGAGGTTACTGTCTAATTGGGTCCCCAGATCCCTTATTACGTCTTCCGTATTTATGGGGCTACCACCTATGTGGTAGTTTGTGGGTACATTGTTTTTTTCCAAAGGGGATGACTGTGCACTTTTTGGCATTTAGCTTGGGACCATGGTTTTGACACCAGGTATCTGTCTCAGTGAAACCCTTTTGGAGGATGTCTGTGTCAGCCGGAGAGTCACTTATAGCCCCTAGTTTGCAGTCGTCTGCGAACTTGGTGAGCCATAGTCCTACTGTGCTTGCCTGTAGCTCTGAGAAGTATATGCCGAACAGGAGGGGACCTAGGACTGAGCCCTGGGGAACGTCACTTGTAACTGGTTTAGAGTCAGACCTAGCTCCTGCAACTCTTAACATGTGGGTTCTGTCCGTGAGCCAGTTGGCAACCCATCTCATGACATAGGGGTTTATGTTCAGGCTGGTGAGCTTGTCTATAATACCTGAGTGGGGAATGGTGTCGAAGGCCTTTGCGAGGTCTAGGTAGGCTGTGTGGACCACCTTTCCCTCGTCTATAGCCTTGGTAACTTTCTCAAAGAAGTTCACCAGGTTTAGGAGGCATGATCTGCCCTTAACAAAGCCTAACTGGGTTGGGTCTAGTGTTTGGAGGTTTCCAATGTCTCTGTTTATGAGATCCATGATGATGCGCTCCATAGCTTTGCAGACCAAGCTAGTCAGGCTTATAGGGCGATAGTTCCCGGGGTCCGTTGTGGCCCCACCTTTGTGGAGCAGAATAACCGTTGCTGTGCGCCACTCTGTGGGAACGTAGCCTGTGGAGAGGCTGAGTTTAAACTGTGTGTTTAGGTGAGGGGTTAGTTCATCTTTGAGCTCATGTAGGACGCAGCCTGGGACACCGTCTGGTCCCATTGATGCTGTGTTTTTGGCATTGGAGAGGGCTGTTTTAACCTGAGTGTCTGTACTTTCAGGGGCACTACATTCTTCTGGTATAGTTATGGGCCCTTTTGGGGGTAAGGAGGGGGTGAAGTTTGCACTGAACCTGTCTGCCAGGATGTTGGCTATATCGGTCAGTTCAGTGTATTTTGTGCCATTCTGCACTAACTCCGAGCAGATCTGAGAATTGCCACTTAGATTCTTGACATAGGTAAAGAATGCCTTGTGGTTATCTTTGGAGTCCATGGCAATTTTCCTTTCAAAGTTAGCCTTGGATGATTTTATGAGGGAACTTAGTTTCTTGCTGATACTGATCAGGGATGTCTTCCTTTCTTGGGATTTTACTCTTTTCTGTACTATATTTATACATATTCATAATTTTCTTTACAATCATACCAAAGTTTCATCCCTATTAGACCCCCCTCCTTTTTCTATAACCTCCGTCTGATTTTACTTAATATTGTTGCTGAAATGGATTTACCATTAAAAATAAGTTCATTTATTCTTTCATTCCATGTAACCCATATGACATTTAACATATCTGTTCTTTTAACATAGTATTTCCTTATTTTCTTACAATATCCATATTTAATCATGTCAATGTTTATTTTATCCACTTTTTTATATCTTCAAAAAAAGTATTTACATAGTGTTAACCCATAACTTGTCTTTAGTCTTTTACATTTCAAAAACACATGTTCAGTGGTTTCTTCTTTTTGACAATGTCAGCATTTTCTGTCACTTTTCTTTTTGTTTGTGCATTAACTTTTGCTGGTAATTTATCTGTTGCCAGTCTCCACAAAAAATCTTGATGTTGTACTTTGTGATTACATCATTTGCTTCTTATATTTATAATTTTTTTATCTATTACATTTTTTCCATGATGTTCCTTACTAATGTTTTATCATATTATACCATACTTTTTTATATCATCAATTTTTATTTCCCACAAACATTTTTTTTCTTGGTAAAGTTTTATTTTTTTTCATTTATACATTCTTTTTCTCTTTTACTCTTTCTTTTTTTTTTACCATACCACAACATTTATTATATTTATACAGTTTTAATACTAATCTTTCATCGTTTTTGTTTATCCACTTTAGCACTTTGTACAAATTTAATGACGCAGCATATACCAATGGGTTAATTAACCCTAAACCTCCTTTCTCTGTATTTACTTACAAAACTCCAGTTTTTACTGGGTTTAATGTAGAACCCCATATAAATGAAAAAAAATATGTGCAATAATTCCTTTTCAAATACTGTTGTCAACATAAATGCACTTGCTAAGTATGCTGTATTTCCCATCGGTACTGAATTTTATCAGATAAGCCTTTTTCTGAATGATAATTTATATGTTCTCCAGAAAAGACAGATTTGTTTTATTTCTTCTATTTGTTTCCCATTGAATTCTACTACTTCATTCCCAAATTTTATAGCTAACATAGAAATTTCATCCATTGTAAAATATATACCCGCTATAGTTACTATGTCACCTAAAAATTAACTTTTCTCTTTATTTAAAGCCATCCTTATCACTTCTAAACACTCTGTTGTGCAAATTATCACTTCTTTTATCCAAAGTTAATTATTTGCAACTACTATAATGTAATCTGCATATGTTAACATAACTGGAATTCTTAACCCTTCAGTGTTGTATACCCCACCTCCTCCATTTTGTAATTTATTTCACATATTAACGCATTCATAACTCATTGGGCGTCCCTGTCTTACACCACTCTTCATATGCACCTGATGGTTTAGTCTGCCATTTGCCAACGATAGAAATAAGCAATAAACAAACACCAAGATACGCTGAAACACACCCGTTTAATAGCAAAGCTTTCAGGTACAAACCCTTTATCAATACTCATACAGGTTACAAATAAAATCAAACATTTAAATAGAAGCCAACAAAGCACATGACCAGCAGCCAAAGATCATGTGATGAAAATTTGTGTTTAAAAAAAAAAAAAAATATATATATATATATATATATATACGGTTCCCATTCAGAAGCCTGAAACATCATAAGCCAGAAAATCAAAATCCTGAAACCAAAAGCCTGAAAATTCAGAATCCTGAAAACTCAAAATCCTGAAAGCCCAAAATCCTGAAAACACAAAATAGACATACTGATGTCATTGTGGCTTTGCTATTGTTAGCCCTGTGGTGTTAGGTCATGCGTTGGGGTCAGGTAAGTGTGCGGTTGGTTTTATTTTAGGGTTAGGGGCGGTTTAAGTGAGTTAGGGTTAGGGCGCAGGTTAGGCATGTATGCAATAGTGACAAATATTGGGGTTAGGGGCGGTTTAAGTGAGTTAGGGTTAGGGCGCGGGTCAGGTGAGTGTGCGATAGTGACGGACCTTAGGGTTAGGGTTAGGGTCAGGGTCAGTTGGTAGATATTAGTGTCTTTATAGTGACATATTAGCATTATTTGTGTTTTCAGGATTTTGAGTTTCAGGATTTTGGTCTTTCAGGATTTTGAGTTTTCAGGATTCTTAATTTTCAGGCTTTTGGTTTCAGGATTTTGATTTTCAGGCTTATGATGTTTCAGGCTTCTGAATGGGAACCATATATACATATATATATATATATATATATATATATATATATATATATATATATATATATATACATATATACATAAACTTCAGTACTGAATGTTGTAATTTCACTAATATAGGTTTGTGTGACAGCAACATTCAAACCGGGCATCTTGTCAGCTGAAAGTCTTAAAATCCATTCAAATTCTTTTAAATCTAATAAATTGTTAATGCCACCCCCCCCCCCCCCATGGATACACACACTCTATCAATAACGCGAAATCTAAACTTGTGTTGATTGCCACATAAGGATATATGCCTGTATAAGGCATTCCTATCATTCTCTCTCCGTATCTCAGACTTATGCTCAATGATACGGTCTTTTAATCTTCTCGTAGTCTTACCTACATAAAAACATTGGCAAGACGTGCATGTAGCTAAATATATCACATTAGTTGAAATGCATGTTGCCATGAGATTAAACTTGTATATAATCCCACTTATCGGATGCTTAAAGTCTAAGCTATTTTCTTTATCTATTATATCAGGGCAGCAACTACAGTTGAGACATTTTAAAGTTCCATATGTATTAATATTATTCACTTCAGTTGAATTTTTAAAATCCTTGTATCCAAGCTTACATTTAAAATTTGCTATGTTTTTATAAGAAAAAAGTGGTCTGTCACCAATAATGGATTTAATTTCACTGAATGCCAATAAAACAACCTAATTTTTCTTTATAATGTTCCTTACAAACCTAGTCATACAACTAAAAGTAGTAACATATCTTAGGGTATCACAATTTCCATGTGCTACAATACTTTCATTCTGGTGTTCATCCATAAGAAATAAAGGTTTTAAACCTAAATGCCTATTATTTATAGTATCCATTTTAGCTGTTTCTAATACACTGTCTGGATAACCGCTATTTCTAAATTCATTAATGGTTTCATCCAGCTGCGACATGAAGAGACTATCATTCGTGTTAAGTCTACATATTCTATTAAATTGTGATTTAACTATGCCATTAAAAACATGTGATGCATGCATGCTGGTATAGTGAACATACCTGCATGCATTTACCACTTCTTTATGTACTGTAGTATACATTACGTTATCCTGTATCCCTATTTTAAGATCTAAGAAATTAATGAACACATCAGAAAATTCTATTTTAAACTTTAAAAAGGTAGTGGATTCATTCAAAAAGTATACAAACTGTAACAAATCATCAGCATCACCTTTCCATATGAGGAAACAATCGTCCACAAACCGTTGATAAAATAATATATTATTGACATATGGACTAGTGTCATTTACGACAAACTTCTTTCCCCATATAAAAAGTACCAAGTTTGCATACGTGTTAGCTACGGGCGTACCCATAGCAACACCAGTATTTTGCATATAAAATTGACTATCAAATAAAAAATATTATTATTCAAAACTAGGTTTAATAATAAACATAATGTTTCAATATCCCTTGTTACAAACGTAGAAGAGTTGTTTAAAAACACACGAATTGATTCTATCCCAAACTCATTAGGTATAACTGTAAACAAGGACGTTATATCTAAAGTTACCAGTAAAAGCCTACTGTTCTGCACTACATCCTTGCCCATATTATTATACCATACTCTTAGTTTTCTAATAAAATCTGGTGTATCTTTCAAGATGGTATCACATTTTTCTAATAAAGGCTGCAACCTTCTATGTAAATAGACTGAAATAGGTTCAGTCAACCACCCCTTCCCAGAAACAATACGTCTCATCGGTGGTTGAGATAGTGACTTGTGAATCTTAGGTAAACCATATAATTGTGGGACGACTGGACAAGGAACAGTAAAAAAATGAAATAAGTCAAGTGTTATATCATTAGAAAGTTGTAAGTCATAAATTGTCATATTGACCATACTTATACATTTTTTCATATCAGCATGCACAATAGTTTTAAAAGCATCAGCATCATCTAACAATTTCAAAACTGCATTCTGATAATCTACCCTATTCATAATTACAATAGCCCCTCCCTTATCTGCCTGCTTAATCGCAATATCTTTATTACTTTGCAGATTCATAAGGGCTGTGTATTCCTCATAACTTAAATTATATGTTTTACTAAGAGCATTATTTTTATTTTCATACAAGATTCGTAAGCCCCTCTCACACAAATCATGGAAAGCAAATACTACTGGGGGGTTCACAGGTACAAAAGTACTACGCCTTTTACAAATACCAACATCATGGAAATCATTATTAAACATAAGTTTTAAGCTTAGATTCCTAACAAACTGTTTCAACTCAATCAAAGCTCCCACAATATTGTCCTTTGAAGAAGGAATGAAGCTGAACCCTTTTTGTAACAGGGAATAATGCGCTTTGTCTAAGCACAAGTCAGTTAAATTTAAAGTACCTTGTGTAATTTCCAGTTGTTTCACAGTACAATTTTTGTCCAGCAAGCTTGGAACACACACCAAATTTATCTCATTACTTAAAGTATGTGCATTTGCTGTGTTAACACAATCCAAACAGTTAAAGAAGAAACATGAGCATCAGTGTGCTCTACTTGTGTGACATTTTTGCTTGTTTCTGTGGGCTGTTGTATTTGCGTTTGCCCACATTTACTAACTGCTTAGTCGGTTGTCTTCCCCTCGATGTAGAACGGCCCCTCACTGTTTCAGGTTGCTCTAATACAAAACGCTTTTGAAATATACTCGCAACTGTTTTGTTAGATAATTTATTAGTCTGGTAATTCCATCTGTATGGGGAGAGGCACAAGCAACATTCACTGCAACTGAAGCACCTACTTCTCTAATGCTTGCTGAAGTGGGCGTGTCACTAGTTGTTTCTAGTCTTTTATCAGCTTGTACAAGCTGCAGTTTCATTTAAAGGTGTAGTAGGAAAATCATCCAAAGTGTCTAAGGAGGCTTTCTGTCTATTCTGAGAACTAGTAACAAAGTTTCTTGATGTAGTCTCTTCTCTTGGCCAAATGTTATTATTTTGAAAGTCTCCCAAATCACGTAGTAACTTACGTTTTTTTGTAGCTTGTATTAGTTCTTCCATCAACTGTACTCGATCCAGCATCTGCTGATAAGACCCATTTAAAGAGGTGAAACAAACAGCATTAAGAATATTATCTTCTAACCCAATGATTTCTTCCTTCAGCTGTTTTTCATGATCCAGAAAGAAATCATTCATAAGGTTCATGTAGTCCAAGCTGAGTTTTATGTTCATTTGTTGCCACTTTCTCAACAGCTCTGGATAAGTATTTCCATATGAGGGCATTTTCAGAATGGGTCTTACCAGCAGATGCTGGATCGAGTACAGTTGAGTTCATTCCTTCTTCAAAGGACAATATTGTGGGAGCTTTGATTGAGCTGAAACAGTCTGTTAGGAATCCAAGCTTAAAACTTATGTTTAATAATGATTTCCATGATGTTGGTATTTGTAAAAGGCGTAGTACTTTTGTACCTGTGAACCCCCCAGTAGTAATTGCTTTCCATGATTTGTGTGAGAGGGACTTACGAATCTTGTATGAAAATAAAAATAATGCTGTTAGTAAAACATATAATTTAAGTTATGAGGAATACACAGCCCTTATGAATCTGCAAAGTAATAAAGATATTGTGATTAAGCAGGCAGATAAGGGAGGGGCTATTGTAATTATGAATAGGGCAGATTATCAGAATGCAGTTTTGAAATTGTTAGATGATGCTGATGCTTTTAAAACTATTGTGCATGCTGATGTGAAAAAATGTATAAGTATGGTCAATATGACAATTTATGACTTACAACTTTCTAATGATATAACACTTGACTTATTTCATTTTTTTACTGTTCCTTGTCCAGTCGTCCCACAATTATATGGTTTACCTAAGATTCACAAGTCACTATCTCAACCACCGATGAGACCTATTGTTTCTGGGAAAGGGTGGTTGACTGAACCTATTTCAGTCTATTTACATAGAAGGTTGCAGCCTTTATTAGAAAAATGTGATACCATCTTGAAAGGTACACCAGATTTTATTAGAAAACTAAGAGTATGGTATAATAATATGGGCAAGGATGTAGTGCAGAACAGTAGGCTTTTACTGGTAACTTTAGATATAACGTCCTTGTTTACAGTTATACCTAATGAGTTTGGGATAGAATCAATTTGTGAGTTTTTAAACAACTCTTCTACGTTTGTAACAAGGGATATTGAAACATTGTTTATTATTAAACCTAGTTTTGAATAATAATATTTTTTTATTTGATAGTCAATTTTATATGCAAAATACTGGTGTTGCTATGGTGCATAGTAGCTAACACGTATGCAAACTTGGTACTTTTTATATGGGGAAAGAAGTTTGTCGTAAATGACACTAGTCCATATGTCAATAATATATTATTTTATCAACGGTTTGTGGACGATTGTTTCCTCATATGGAAAGGTGATGTTGATGATTTGTTACAGTTTGTATACTTTATGAATGAATCCACTACCTTTTTAAAGTTTAAAATAGAATTTTCTGATGTGTTCATTAATTTCTTAGATCTTAAAATAGGGATACAGGATAACGTAATGTATACTACAGTACATAAAAAAGTGGTAAATGCATGCAGGTATGTTCACTATACCAGCATGCATGCATCACATGTTTTTAATGGTATAGTTAAATCACAATTTAATAGAATATGTAGACTTAACACGAATGATAGTCTCTTCATGTCGCAGCTGGATGAAACCATTAATGAATTTAGAAATAGTGGTTATCCAGACGGTGTATTAGAAACAGCTAAAATGGATACTATAAATAATAGGCATTTAGGTTTAAAACCTTTATTTCTTATGGATGAACACCAGAATGAAAGTATTGTAGCACATGGAAATTGTGATACCCTAAGATATGTTACTACTTTTAGTTGTATGACTAGGTTTGTAAGGAACATTATAAAGAAAAATTGGGTTGTTTTATTGGCATCCAGTGAAATTAAATCCATTATTGGTGACAGACCACTTTTTTCTTATAAAAACATGGCAAATTTTAAATGTAAGCTTGGTTACAAGGATTTTAAAATTCAACTGAAGTGAATAATATTAATACATATGGAACTTTAAAATGTCTCAACTGTAGTTGCTGCCCTGATATAATAGATAAAGAAAATAGCTTAGACTTTAAGCATCTGGTAAGTGGGATTATATACAAGTTTAATCTCATGGCAACATGCATTTCAACTAATGTGATATATTTAGCTACATGCACGTCTTGCCAATGTTTTTACATAGGTAAGACTACGAGAAGATTAAAAGACCGTATCATTGAGCATAAGTCTGAGATACGGAGAGAGAATGATAGGAATGCCTTATACAGGCATATATCCTTATGTGGCAATCAACACAAGTTTAGATTTCGCGTTATTGATAGAGTGTGTGTATCCATGAGGGGGGGTGACATTAACAATTTATTAGATTTAAAAGAATTTGAATGGATTTTAAGGCTTTCAGCTGACAAGATGCCTGGTTTGAATGTTGCTGTCACACTAAAACCTATATTAGTGAAATTTCAACATTCAGTACTGAAATAATTGTATTTTAAAGTTTATGTATATATATATATATATATATATATATATATATATTTTTTTTTTTTTTAACACAAATTTTCATCACATGATCTTTGGCTGCTGGTCATGTGCTTTACTGGCTTCTATTTAAATGTTTGATTTTATTTGTAACCTGTATGAGTATTGATAAAGGGTTTGTACCTGAAAGCTTTGCTATTAAACGGGTGTGTTTCAGCGTATCTTGGTGTTTGTTTATTGCTTAGTCTGCCATTTACAAGTATTTTTACTCTATTATTACTATACACTAACATACAAATTTTCCTAACCTAATTTAATGTCCAGTTGTATCAAATGCCTTAAGGTCTCCTGTCATGATTTTCGCTGCATCTTTTCTGTTCATAATATCATCCACAGTTTCTTTGTCATTAATAATTGCTGATAAACCCTTCTCTTTTGTACTATGTATACTGTCTTCAGTAATATTTTCAGATCTCTTTTGTGTTATTTTCATTAAGATATTATAATCACTGTTATTCAGTACTGTCTGTCTCCAGTTTAGTTGTCTATCTTTCTTCCTCCCATATGAATTTAAGTATTCCATTACATAATTCTTTATACGTAGTACCTTAATTTAACCATTCATTCAAAATTTTCAAAAATACTTTTTTTTTTTTTTTTTTTTTTGCCAAACCCTTAAATGTTTATACATTTCATACCTATTCCATCTGGAGATCCTGTAGCAGAATCTATATTTACTTGTCCTAATACTTTATCTAACTCATGTAAAGAAATGTCCTTTTCCAAGACCATGCTCTCTTTTTCCTGTTAACTTTTTCTTTCCATGTTTTTTACTACTTTCTTTTTTTAACATTTCTTATAAATACAGTACAGCACTATTCCTAAACTTTCCTGAGTTTTCTATTTCTTATTTTATATTTTTTATTTCTATCATTACACTACCATTGTCCTTTAATAATCTGCATAAGTAACTCAGTACTACTACTCTTTTTCTTCCTTGCAAAAAATATTTTTGCTTATATAATAATTCTTGTATTTTTTTTTATTTCTTTCACATAATGCTTTTTCTTTGTCAAAGTAGTTTCTATCATTTTGTTCCAAGTCTTCCAATGCGTCATTATATACGTTTTTTTACTTTCCTTTCTCTACTTTTATGATATCATATCGCCACTGAGAGTGTGTGTGTGTGTGTGTGTGTGTGTGTGTGTGTGTGTGTGTGTGTGTGTATATATATATATATATATATATATATTTTTTTTTTCCTTTAAATATCCAGCATTCAGACCAGATTTTATAAAACGTTCTCATAGTAATATGATCTTCCATAACTGTATTAGTAATCTCTTTCCTTCTTCCTTCCATGCTTTCTCATTTATCCTTTTTATTAATTTGCCAATTTTATATATTCCTTGTTTTCCTTCATCTTATCATATGACTAGAAATAATCAGAAAATCCTGTTTCAGTTACCTCCCCTTCTTCTATAACAAAACATTCTGGTAATACAAAATAATCTGTTTCACTTGTATGCATACCCCTTTTGCAAGTCCATGAATTTTTGTCCAAAGTTTTAACTTACCATATCTTATAACATTTTTCTTATATATTTTCCTTTGTTTTATGCTTGCCTCTCAAATTACAATTAAGGTCTCCTGTTATAAAGTTTATATTTGTCACTACATAGTCTAAAATATGATGACATAAGCTTTCTCTTTCTTTACAGTTAGTATAAGCATATAATGTTGTAATTCTATATATTTCTTCCAAAAGGTAGCCAAAAAGTTCAAAATGCAATATTGAACTAATAAAGCGATCCTCACGGTGCACAATTAAGCTCTCGGACAGCAGAAACCAATGAAAAACACTTTATTACAAAATAAACGATCTACATGAAAAAACCAATACGGTTTTGTTTAGATAACTTCCTCAGATGTGGATATAAGACTGTCGACTCGTATTATACTAAAACAGCCATCAATCTAGTAATGACGTAATTGACTGAAACAATATATCTAGGAAAGAGATAATTTTACTTAACAAATATGAATAATATATTTTTCTTTTCATGTTGTCACCACTCTACTAATAAAAAATACAAAATACAAGCATATGTAAAAAACAAGAATGCATCTTTGTGCACTTAAAATACAAATAAAATTCCACTGTGAAAATATTTCATTAAGAAAATTCAATTGAAACCGTTATAGTACCATCTAGTGGTCATTTTCCTTCATTACATTAAGTTAAAAGATGTATTATTTGTGCATACACATGAACCATTGATGTAAGCTTTTGCCAAAGGTTAGGTTTGACTGTAATCACCACAATTTTAAAATTAAAAGCCTTTTAAATAATAAAAGTAATAAATAATCAATAATATAATTTTTAGATTATACTAAAAAATGTGTATGTTAAAATGTATATAAAATGTTAAAACAATTCCATTTAAATGAACACATTCGTGTAGAATATAAAATGTTAAAAGGTCTATATTTCTTTTGCTGTTTCAATATGGGGAAATAAAATTAATATAATGAGGCGTGGGTTATAATTTATAAAAATCATAATTTTGCAGCTCTCAGTTTAAGAAGGGGGCTATGGATATAAAATCATTTAATCCTGGGTGTTTGTTCGCCTGTAGTGTGACCTGCCACCAAAGCTCTCTGTATTCTATTCTTTCCTCCCATAAGCCTCCCCTTTCATCTTTTTTTATTCTTTCTAACACAAAAAAAGAATACTGTGCATTACTGCAATCCAGTTTATGCCTATGTAGGGCATTTGTTTCTTTTTTATTTTGTACGTCATAAATATGTTCATAGATTATTCTGCTCAATTTACGCTCAGTCTTTCCAATGTAAAATGCTTGACAAATTTCACATTTAGCCAAATATACTAAACCAAAACTGTCAATTGTATTTTTTTCCCTTCTAATACCTTATTCCTACTTTCTAGGAATATGGATTCTTTGTTAACAATATAGGAACACTGAGAGCAATGCCCACATTTGAAAGTTCAATTTTCTCTAAAGCTATTTCTTTCAAACAAATTCTTTAAGCTGTGTGAAATTTTATATACCACCCTTAACTTTTCCTTGGTTATTTTATCTAAATCTGTAATAGACATAAATCTGTTCCATTCTTTGTCCACAATATTCCTCACCATAGAGGAAGTTCATTAAATTCCAACACCAATGCCCTATTAAAATTTGCTTCCTGTTGGTTTTCTCCTTGTATATCCTCTTCATGACCTAATATGGGTTTAAATTTTCCTATTTTACCCTCTAAAACTTTTCTCTATTTGCTCTATCATATAAGCCGGGTATTTTTTCACCATAAAACATCTGTTTCAAAACTTTCATTTCCTCTAAAAAATCTTCTACATTTGAGGTCATTCTGGAGGATCTTATATATTGACCCCCTCACTAGATTCCTTTTTTGGTGTACTGGATGTGCACTGTTGTAATGTAGATATGAATTTGAATAAGTATTCTTTCTATATACTGTGGAACAAAATTTATTATCTTTTTTGTATATTTCTATGTCCAGCTGGTATAACTTTTCCTTATCAATGTGTGTAAATCTCAAAAATTCACACAGCTTAAAGAATTTGTTTGAAAAAAATAGCTTCAGAGAAAATGGATACAAAAGAAAAAAATGGAACTTTCAAATGTGGGCATTGCTCTGTGTTCTTGCATTGCTAACAAAGTATCCATGTTCCTAGAAAGTAGGAATAAGGTATTAGAAGGAAAAGAATACAACAATTGTGACAGTTTTGGTTTAGTGTATTTGGCTAAATGTGAAATTTGTCAAGCATTTTACATTGGAAAGACTGAGCGTAAATTGAGAAGAAGAATCTATGAAAATATTTACGACGTACAAAATAAAAAATAAACGCCCTATATAGGCATAAATTGGATTGTAGTAATGCACAGTATTCTTTTTTTTGCGTTAGAAAGAATAAATAAAAGATGAAAGGGGAGGCTTATGGGAGGAAAGAATATAATACAGAGAGCTTTGGTGGCAGGTCACACTGCAGGCTAACACACACCCAGGATTAAATGATTTTATATCCGTAGCCCCCCTTCTTAAACTGAGAGCTGCAAAATTATGATTTTTATAAATTATAATCCATGCCTCATATTCATTTTATTATTTCCCCATATTGAAACAGCAAAAGAAATATAGAACTTTTAACATTGTATATTCTACACCAATGTGTTCATTTAAATGGAATTGTTTTAACATTTTTATATACATTTTAACATATACACATTTTTTAGTATAATCTAAAGATTATATTATTGATTTTTATGACTTTTATTATTTAAAAGGTTTTTAATACTGCGGTGGTGGTGCTGCGGTAGCGTTGTCGCCTCACAGACGTTGCCCGTTAGATTCTCAGAGCGTCTTCTGTGTGGCGACATGCGTGAATGAGTGTTCCTTCGTTGAAGGTTGTGCGTTAGGCCCGGCAAGCCAGCATGTAAAACTCTACTGCCAATCATTAGCGGACCGGAGTTCCGCTGTGGCGTCCCCTAACCAGGAAAAGCTGAAAGACACAAACAAACATTATTTAAAAGGTTTTTAATATTAAATGTGGTGATTATAGTCGAACCTAACCTTTGGCGAAAGCTTACATCAATGGTTCATGTGTATGCACAAATACATCTTTTAACTTAATATAATGAAGGAAAATGGCCACTAGATGGTGTTATAATGGTTTCAATTGAATTTTCTTAATTTATTTTTATTTTTATTTTACATTTGTTGACCGGGCTAGTCTAGCTGGATATATGTCCATTTTCAGTAGAGGCCTGGGGGAGATAAGCTCCAAACTTCAGTTACAGTACATATCTACAGAAGTACATACATGAGATCGACTACATTAATAATAACTAAAGCAGTATTAGCTAAAAAGTGGTTACAGGTATATAGAGTATATAACATAAAATATTGACTAAACCTAATGCAATTTATCATGAGGCTGCATTTTAACTGTTCAGAAAGATTGATAGTAAAACACATAATATAATTCTGGATATAAGAAGGGGAAAAAAGGAAAGTAGGACTGGAATAGAAGTTGAGTAAGAAAGTTCTAATCGTGAAGACTGGAACTTTTATGAGAGTATACTAATAGGTAAGGCTAGGTAGTAGAGGTAGAATGGTAGTTGAATTCTGATGAGATTGTTACTGAGTTGAGACAGTGAGGTAGAAACAGGTAGCTAGAGCATATAAGGTGGGGTTGAAACAAGTGTCATAAATGAAATATTAATGAAATATTTTCACAGTGGAATTGTATTTGTAATTTAAGTGCACAAAAATGCATTCTCGTTTTTGACATATGTTTGTATTTTATATTTTTTATTATTAGAGTGGTGACAACATGAAAAGAAAGAAATATCTTATTCATATTTGTTCAGTAAAATTATCTCTTTCATAGACATATTGTTTCAGTCAATTAATTACGTCATTACTAGATTGATGGCTATTTTAGTATAAAACGAGTCGACCGAGTCTTATACCCACATCTGAGGAAGTTATCTAAACAAAAATGTATTGGTTTTAACATTCATGTAGATCATTTATTTTGTAATAGTGTTTTTCATTGGTTTCTGCTGTCCGAGAGCTTAATTGTGTGCCGTGAGGGTCCGTTTATTTGTTCTTTATATTTCTTCTTTCCACTTTAAATCTAAAGTGGTTAATCTTCCCCATTTTTCTAAACTTACATCTGATATCTTTATTGTATTTCTACAGAACATCTTGCATTTCCCAAATGCCAGATTCTTTCCCCCCATAGTTCCTGTGTTTTTTAATCTTTTTTTCATTTATCAAAAATCTTGTGTCTTCTAATATAATTACATCTATATCACAGGTATTACATAACTCCAAAATCCTTATTTTTCTTACTATATTTGTAATACTCTTCACCTTTACAGAAAGCACTCTAAAATTTTCATTTTCCTTTTTCCTTAGATTCATCGTTACATAGGTTCATATATAATTACTAGGTTAGCTGCCTTATTGGGCTATCCTGCCAAAGGTGAGAATGAAACATTATACCTCGTGTCTGTGATTCAGGCATCTTAACCATTATACCAACCCCAGCTATTTGTTATATATATTCTTTTTCATCAATTTCCATTTTTTATTTCTTTTGTACTTGTCCCTTTAAATTATTTTTCTGTTTTTATACTTTTACCAATACAGTTATATATTTTTCATTTTTCTGTCTCCCAGTTTGTCTCTTCATCACTTATTTCAGAGCCTTCTTCTATACCCTATTATGTTTCTCATAAAAATTTTCTTCTACTTCTAAAATTTCTTCTGTTTGCTCATTTTCTCTTTTTCATTACAATTGTTTTCATTTTTACATTCCATAAATCTCCAATTTTGTTACATTTATGACATTTTAATTCACATTTTTTGCATCATGACCCATTTCCCACAGTTACTTATCACATGTCCTCCTTTTCCATGAAAAAAAAAGTTTTGAGTTGTCCCGAGTATTTTAAGACACCCCATTCCCCTCCACATTTATCATGCTTTGTATAATTTTATCTCTGTTTTCAAACAATATTACAATCCCATCTGCCAGTCCATGAGCCCTTTTTAGCATAAATGTTTGCAATGTTTAGTACTTCTTTTCATAAAGTTTTCAAATGCCCTTTCAAAGTCTCTTTTTCCACTTCTGTTCAAATTTGTGTGTGGATTTTCTTTTTTGTTTCCCTATTAAATGCTTTTATCACATAAAGATTCCATAGGTTACAGTCTTTTATTATATTGTCCAAGAAAATGTTCCATTGAAAAAAAAATCAAATATAATGAAACAAAATGTCTCTGTTAGTAAGAATAAATCATCTTACCTCATGAACTTTTCACCCAAAGGAGCTATTAAATTGTGCCATACTTCATGCCTGTCCATTTCTTCATCATCATTACTGTGAATCCTTACCACATACTTCCATTTTTGTTTTTGTTCTGCCTTTTTCCTTTCTGCTACTCCCCTTTGCCTTTTTGTACTTTTCTGCGTACAATTTCCTTTCCATCTTACCACTCTTCTTCAGGATTGTCACTGCACCCTCCTTTTGTATGTTCTCCATAATGCCCCCCCCCCCCCCCCCCAAGGAACATCTGCTTAATTTCTGGCTCACTCTGAATTTTTTTTGATTGGAGAGTTGTAATTATACATCCATTATATGCAGACTCTTTTCTGTCAGATTTCTTTGCAACATCTCCTCAGAATCCTGTATGCATTATCTGGTCTCAATATTGTCTTTCTCCTCCATTTCTCTCACAGTCCATTATTTCTTTCTCTCTCCTTCTGTCTCCCTTTTTCTCCAGTCTGTGTCTTTGCCTGGAATGCAAACAGGAAGTGCTCATGCAGAATGGGTCCCACTCACAACAGTTATGAATAGGGTTTTTTATTGATATATACATTCCATATTATTTACATATTTGCAGTATTTACAACTCTTTACAAATCTCCATACATTGTGAACTTCAATTTAAACATTCCCCTCAACTCTGTTATCCACAACCAAAACATTATTTTCTCCAGAATCTTTGTCAGAATCCATTTTCCATTGTATTTGATTTCATTCAGTCTCTCATTCCATATAGTCCATGAAACATAAAATATTACTCTGTCCATTGTTTTTCACTTCATCCTGTTTTCGTGCTCCATAATAACCAAATTCTGTTATGTCCATATTTATTTGCTCAAATTTTAATATACTTTTCACCTTATTATGTTTACATATTTCTTTCCATAAATTGCAAACTCTTCCACATTTCGAAAGCACATGCTCAGTAGTCTCAAATTCTTTACATTTGTTACATATCGTATCTTAATTTTTTTGGATGGCATATTTGCCTTAACTGGCAATTGTGTAATAGACAATCTCCATAAAAATTCATTATGTTCTTTAATCTTTTTGTAGTTATATCTCACTATTATGGCTTTTTTCATATCTATTTCCAAATCTTTCCATGGATCAATGCAATAAAATACTTTAATAATATTTAAGTACCATTCCTTTATATTTTTCTCACGTATATTCTTTTCATTTTCCACAGCACAATTTTGTCTTGGTATTCTTTTGTTTCTTCATTCACAATGCTTTTACTTATTTTTTAAACTCCTCTTCCTTCCCACAATTCTATATATTTATAATATAATGTAATTTCTGTCAAGTTTTTATTTTCCTTCATAATACTTTTTACAGCATATACTATTGGATTTATTAAACTCAAGTCTCCTTGCTTTTCTTAAATATATAGAATACTTCTCTTGACTGGATTCAGTTTAGAGCCCCATATAAAAGAAAATATGGTCATCAGTTCCTTTTCATACTTAATGGGAATCATATAGATATAAGCAACATAAGCAGTTTTTTGCATTTCCATGGTGTTCAGCAAGTGTGATGTTTTCTGTATGAAAATCTGTATGATTTCCTAAAATTAATCATAACTTTTATTTCTTGGAATATAGTACTCATTGTTATTGCCTGTATTCATTCCTTCCAAATATTATTCCTAATATATCTATATATTTTTCCTTGAACTCAATTACTTTTCTCTTTACTTATTTATACTTAATTTTTCATTTACTTCTTCCAGCCATACTTTATTTTTAACAATTAGTACAATATCATCTGCATAGTTATACATTATTAGCAGTTGTACTGCCTTCATTTTGTATCCATCAATGCTTGGCATTTTATTGATTTCCTTCACTATTACATTCATCACTAATGAGAAAAATTACACTTCTAGCTGGACAGCCCTGCTCTAGTCCATATGTTATTTTTATTTCTTCTCTAGTCCAGCCATTTACATTTAGTTTTACAAAGTTCCTTTCATAAACAGATTTTATTACTTGTAATATGTTTTGCTTTCATTATATGCCTGCAAAATTCCCCATAATGATTTATATTGAATATTATCATGGGCTCTAGTTGTATCCCCTATAATAACTTTTGTTTCTACATTTTTATTTATGATGTCATTAGTTATTTATCTTATTATCCATAATAACGCTTCACTTCCTTTACCATTTCTTTTGAATACTAATTGGTCATATATTCTATTAATTTTTTGTAACCTTTTTGTTGTTCTCATAAAAATTTAAATCCGTATTATTCAGTATTATAGGTCTCCAATTTTTATCTCCTCTTTATTTCCTTTTTTAAATATACATTTTATAATTCTTATACATATCTTTCTCTCTAATTCCGGTTTCTAACCATTCATAAGTTCTATAAAATTATTTTTGCCACTGTTTCATTTCTTTATATATAGCATATTCAGTTCTGTCTTGTCCTGTTGCAGAATTCATGTTAATATCATTTAGAATTTCATTTAATTCTTTTATGGTTATTTTTTTCTCTAAATACTATTTATCTTCATTATTTAATTTTTCCCTTTATACTTTTGTTTTATGTTCACCTCTTTTAACAAATCATTCCAGTTCATATTCATTGGTTTCATATACTCCCTCTTGCTGTCTTTTTAGCTTACCTTTCTTATTCTTTAATTCTCTTATTATTTTACTTTTATTATTTTACTTATATATGGTGCTACCTCTTCTTTTTCCCCCTTGCAAACAATATTTTTGTTTATATAACAAGTTAATTTTAATTCGATTCATTTTATGTTTCCCTTTTTTCATAAAAAGGAGTTTTTCTTCTCTAGCAAGTCTCTAAATATTTCTGACTTAATATCTCATTTCTCCTTTTCTTTTTTTCTTCCTTATACATTTTAAAACACTTTTTATATTTATCTTTAAAAGTAACCTACCAAGTAGTCCACACTTTCATATTTATATGATTTTTCCATAAGTTTTTTTCTCTTCTAAATCTAATTCTCTTTATTCCTTTTCTTATTATTATATATTCTTCATTTTCCTGTACTTTAACCCATATAGCCACATGATCCGAAAATCCAGCATACTTAATTTTTTTTTTTTAAAACTTTCAGATATTAAGAAATCAGTTTGTTCTAATTTCATTCCCTTTTGTAAGTCCAGTGACTATTCTCCCATAGACTTAACATTCAGCTTTTCATAATTTCTTTAATCATTTTAACATCATGATTGCCCTTATTTTTTCTTAAGTTACAGTTAAAATCACCCACCACTAATAATATCCATATTTACGCAAACATATTCAAGAATATTTTTAAACATCATTTCTCTCTTTATTGTTGCATATAAAGCAAAAATTATGTACACCCATGTTTTCCATCTCACATTTATCATTTTTTTCTAATTCCACTATGGTTACCTGTAATATTTTAATGTTTTGTGACGTAATATACATATGCTCATACAGGTTTCTTTCCCTATGTTCCAAACTACCGCACCATTCCAAAGTTTTTCAGTTTGTATTATTTCTTCATTTGTTTATAATCTGATATCTTCTAAAACAATATCTGCATCTACTGCAGCACACCATTGTAATATACCTGTTTTCCTCTTAAGATTTTTCATACTGTTCATATGTAGAGCTAATATTTTCAGCTTTTAAGAAAAGTTAATATAATAACATTTTATCCATTTCCTAGCTTATTTTCTCTGAGCATTATATTTTTGATTTTTCTTTTCCTTTCTTTAACTCTTTTCCCTATTGAATTCTTTTTATTTTTTACTATGTCATTAAGCTTCTTCCCCACTTGAGTTTTCTGTTTCTTTTTCCTTGTTACTTTAAGTTCTTGTACAACCTCTTTATCAGTCACATATTTTACATTTTCTTGTAGAACATATTCTTCTATTTCTTTTTTCTGTATAAATTCATTGTCATTTTCATTTTCTTGCACATTCAGTTCACATTCTAGCCATGAATGACCAGTATTTATTTATTTATTTGACATTTGTTGACCAGGATAGTCTGACTGAACTAGTGCCCTTTTTCAGCTCCACCGTAAAATAAACAATAAAAATAATAAAAATTACAGTATCGAAGTATAATGCAATAAAAATATTTACAGTAAAATATTCCAGCAAATATCCATTATAGTACAAGTAACAGAAGTCTGCAAAGGAACCAACAAAGCCCTGACCCTGCTTTACTAGGCATCCCTAACTGCACCCCACCACCATTTCATCTCAAATCCATACCCACGTCATATATTCTATACCTACTTCAAAAACTTAAACCTTCCACTCCCTCAGCCGACAAAATCCCAGCAGAATATCTCCAGCTAGGAGCTAAAGCAGTTGCCTACCCAATCTCAATACTAATTAACAGAACCATAAAAGAAAGTGCCATACCTTCACTCTGGAAAATCTCCCACATCATCCCACTCTTTAAAGGTGGGGATTCCTTTGAATACTCAAACTACCGCCCAATTGCGCTTCTATCTCCTATTGCAAAAATAATGGAGAAATGCATCCATAAACAGCTACTCAATCACCTCCTTCAAAATAATCTCCTAGCAAACTGCCAACATGGATTTCGTCCCTTCCATAGTACCACCACAGCCTTACTATCCTTTATCGATTCCATTAATAACAACCGAAACTACAGTCTTCTTTCATCAGCCTTCTTTGTAGACCTATCAAAAGCTTTTGACATGGTGAATCACCAACTACTCCTGCATCGCCTAAAATCCCTTTATCTCGATAGTATTGCTCTTAACTGGTTTACTTCCTACCTTCAAAATAGGAAACAAGCAGTGCTATGGAACAACAATCTTTCGGAGCTTCTACCTACCTCTCTAGGTGTTCCTCAGGGCTCCATCCTAGGTCCTCTTCTATTTTCCATCTTTATCAACGACCTACACCATGTCACCCCACTATCTACTTGTATTCAATACGCTGATGATACTACCATCATTTGTTCTGCCTCCAACCAAAATGACTTACACTACCTTACCCAAAAAACTTTTACTACCATAGAGCAATGGTTCTCTAATCACTGTCTACTTCTAAACCCTAAGAAAACTAAACTACTCCTCTTCCTACCTACACACCAATCCCCCCCTATTAACTTCTCTCTCACATCTAACAGTGGCACCCTCATCTCCCCGGACCAAACAACCAAACTCCTAGGCATAACTATTGACAACCAACTTAAATTTGACTTTCATATCAACTCAACCATAAAAGCAACTAATAGAAAACTAGGTTCGCTTTATAGAATCAAATCCTTCCTTACTACAGAAGCAAGAACTACCATAGCCAGAACACATCTCATCTCCACACTACTTTATGCTTCCCCTATATATACGAACCTATCCAAATATAACATCAATAAACTTACATCAGCCTACAATAACATTGCCAGATTTGCCACGTCCTCCCCATATAAAACACATCACTGCAAAAATCTCCACCACCTAGGATGGCTAGAGCTACCTCACCTAATTCAATACTATCAGCTCTCTATAGCCCAGAAAGCCCTTCACCACCCTGGCAATACTCCTATGCTCTCCACCCTTATATAAAGCCCTATAACAACCTAAAAAACCTTCGCTCATCTAGCAAAATACTGATTCAAACCTCTCAATCTAGGAATACTGTAGGAGACACTATGTTTTCCAACTCAGTTAGTAAAATATGGAACCTACTTCCTCCCAACCTGACATCCCAAACCTCCGTCTCACT
The DNA here is from genome assembly GCF_019279795.1 of Protopterus annectens. Lineage (NCBI taxonomy): Eukaryota > Metazoa > Chordata > Ceratodontiformes > Protopteridae > Protopterus > Protopterus annectens. The sequence continues at coordinate 222,455,962 of NC_056746.1, forward strand.
ATTTAAAACTAAACTAAAACACTACCTAGCTAACCACTGGCTATGCTCCTGTGACTACCCAAGCTGATCATTCTGTTCCCCATGTCACATGCACACATCTTTCTTTTTCCCAGCTTTAAGCTTTTAGTGTTCTCAATACTACTAAGATATGCCCTCACTTATCTAGCAACTTTACCCTAATCTACTTTATATTGCCTACTTTTAACATCCTATTGTAACCTATATTATTCTACCCATTCTAATACTCAAGTAAAAGCATTAACCCTTGAACCTTCCTCATATTGTCATTCAAATGTCCTAAGTATTGTGTATGCTTGTATATCCTTTACACTGTGTACTTTTTCTCCATGCTTTTTCTTATATTGTGTATTTTACTGTTTCTCGTGTGTGGTATTCTTTATGTATTTGACTATATACTGTTAATTATCATGTATTAGATAGCGGAGCTTTTCTCCTCGGGCCTCCACTGAAAATGGACATGTATCTAGTTGGACTAGCCCGGTTAACAAATGTAAAATAAAAATAAATAAATAAAAATAAATAAATAAAGGAAACAGTATGACAAAAATAGTAAGTATTGACGTGGGTAGTGACAAAAGCTGGCAGAAAAAGTATGCAGTTGGGATTATCCTCGGTGGACAACTGTACCTTTGAAGGCATTTAGGTTTATAAGCCATGGACTGAGAGGATATTAACTATAAAATAGTTGCAGGTAGTATATAGCATGTTTCCATAAATGAGGAGAAGGAGCTTGCAGAGAAGTAGGTGACTGTCATTGTCTTTTTGACGGGGTTAGCAAAGAAAAGATATTTAGAGGAAAAAGGGGGGAGTAGGAAGGAAGGTGAGGAGAGGGGAGAGGGTAATGGAGGAGAGAGGGAAGGGATTCAAGTAGGGTGATTGCAGTCACATGTCCAGGTGCAATTTAGGTGGTTTTTAAGAGATTGTTTGAATTCAAGGACTTGCATAATCATTCTGAGGGACAAGGGGAGTTTGTTCCATGAAAGAGCAGGAAAGTAGCTGTAAAGATTTTGCCCAATGCATTTTTAGGTTTGTGAATCTGTAACAGATATTGGTCTGAGCTTCTGAGGGATCGAGTGGGGTTATGTAGGGAGAGAAGAGAGGATAAGTTAGGGCAGGAGGAGGGCTTGTTTTAGGATAGAATGAATGATGAAAAGTTGAGTAAATAATAGTTGGTTAGGAAACTCTAGCCAGCTGAGTGTTCGGAGAGCATGACAGTGGTGTGATTTTGGAGGTTGATTAACTGCAAATCTTGCTACCTTGTTGTAGGTGGTTTCAAGTTTGGAATGTAGTGAAGACTGTGAGTTAAGATTTGAGAGCTATAGAGTAGGTTAGGATGAATGTAAGCCTGGGAAAAAGTGTTAACACGTTTTTTGCACTTGAAGTCACATTTTTTGCATTATGCCCTGTTTTGCCACATAAATAGCATCTTTTTTTATTACATTTACTGATTAAATGATAATTTTTTCTACAAAACAATAACAAGTCTTTAGTTGGTCCTTGTATTTCACAAAACCCCTGTTACCATGAACATTAATAATAATAGGTACATACATAACATTATCATTTTCTATTTTCCGTATTACTCCACATTCCTGTCCCCTAGTCCATAGTCCCCTCTCATATATTTTGTAGTGTCCTTTACTTCTTTACATATAAATTAACAAATGTTCTTTTATATGTTCATCGTGCATACAGCTGCAGTCATAACAGATGGGTTCTCCTGCCGTCAGGCGGATCCTCGGTCGGCCGAATTCCAAAGTCTAGGTCCGGCGTCGGTTGTCGTCGCTTCTTCCCTGATGTCAGTGCGACAGGGGTATAAAAGAACCAGCCAACACCATTTTCTTCAGTCTTTCTTGCCGTGCGGTGCCCGAAGCAGAAGCAGTTCGCAAGTGCCGGTCGGCCAGCTCCTGAGATTACGAAAATTTGGAAACCGAAGTCTTCTAAAAAGCTAAGTACCCCGTTGGGGAAACTTTTCTTGCCTCAGACCGATGTCAGACAAAGTTAATAATTGTAGTTCTTGTGGGAAGCAAATACCGCATAAGGATTTCCATTCCCTCTGTATACCTTGTTTAGGCCCAGACCACGACGTCTCGGTCTGTCGCTTTTGTGCTACATTCAACAAACGCACTATTAAGCATCGGGCGGAGTTCGCCCAGCATTATTTTGGGAAAGCATTTAACTATACTATGTCGTCGGATACTCCGACTCCGGTTTTGTCTAAAAAATGCAAAGACAAGGACCGACACACGAGGTCCGCGACCTCTACGACACCACGCCAAAGCCGACTACACGTGGTCCGGTTCTCAGCGAGGCGCCTACGCATTCCCTGACTACCGACGACCTGTCTTTGATGGTGTCTCCTGTGCCCGAGGTCGCAGGCTCCTCGGCCCACACCCCGACTACAGATACCGAAGCCACTCTTGGCGTTGAAACTCAGAATGCGGACAGGTCCACCTCCACTCAAGGTGTCTTCAGACCTTCCTCTTCTTTCTCCATCAAGGCTTTCACAAAGTCTAAAGCAACCATGCACTCTGAGACCAGCTACACAGGGCCCATCTCCAGGCCCCATGCCTAAGAAACAGATGCTTAAAATGGCTGAGGATTTAATTACTCTTATCAGAGGTTCTCAGCCCCCTCCGGACAAAAGGCCTAGAGTGGAGGAAGATTCCCCCTCCTCTGATCAGGGCTCCATTATTTCAGAACACTCTGATGATCAGGAACATTCTTACTCCCCCTTTGAAGACTCTGATGCGGAGGAGTCCATCCCTTCTGTATCCCCCCCTGAGGATTACTCATTTGGGGAAACTTTGCATACCTTAAGGGAACACTTCCACTGGGAAGGCCAAGATTATTCAGATTCCAAGAAAAGGCTCAAGGAATTTCTCTTGCTTCCGCAGCACAGGCCTCTGGCTATTCCTCCTGTCTTGGACATCCTAGATGATGTTTACTCGGAGGCCTGCCTTAACCTGGACTCCCTACCTCCAGCTCCAGTTAAGCCTGACCAGTATTACAGGGTCCCTGACTCACACCAATTTCTATACAAAAGCCATGCTGCTAACCCAGAAACCATCTCACAGGGCCCCAAAGGAGTTAAGGCCTCCATTGCTAAAAATCCATTGCCTTCCGAGAGAGATTCCAGATCCTTAGAAATGTGGGGAAAAAAGGTATATACCTCGGCTACCTTATCCATGAAGGCCTTAAACTGTCAGTTTCATATGCTAAAATGCCAACAGTTTTTGTTATCACAATTGAAAAGTAAAATGTCACAACCTGAACAACCAGACTTGAAGGAGTTGCAGGATTTGATTCATAGTGCAGAACAAGTGGGTAAGCATACCTTACAATGTGGTTTTGATGCTCTAGAGGCCTCATGTAGAGCTGCTGTTACAGGATCAGTCATATGTAGGCATGCCTGGCTCAAGGAACAAGCCTTGCTTGATCATGTCAAAGCTAAATTACTAGACGCCCCTCTTCAAAAGGATGTACTATTTGGTGCTAATGCTGAGGAGGTATTAAGGAAAATGGAGGAAAAGGCTAAATCAATGCAAACTGTGAAAGAATTTCTACAGGTTCAACCCCCACGTTTTAGTAGAAATTGGCCTTCCAAAAACTGGTCCTTTCCTGCCACAGACAGACCCCAAAGATGCAGATACAGGCGCCCGAGGGGCAGAGGACAATCCCAAGGATCGTATAGAGGCAGACAATGGCAAGCTCCTACACAAAGAGGTGGTGAGGACAACTCGCAATCTTTCAGAAAGCAAACCCAATGACTTTCCCCTTTGCATGCCAACCAGGTCTCAAATGGCAGCTCCCTTAGGAGGAAAGCTGGCATTATTTTCAAAAAATTGGCATATTGTCACAAAGGACAAATAGATCCTGGACATTATAAACAGATACAAATTCCATTTTCACACCCTTCCAAAAATGAGAGGCATGCCAAACCTGCCACACAATCAAAGGGCAGAGGCACAAAGGCAAATTACAGATCTCATAAACATGAAAGCTATTCAAGAGGTACCTACGCACGAACAAGGTCAAGGTTTTTATTCCAGGCTATTTCTGGTGCCAAGGAAGGGAAAAGATTGGAGACCTATTTTGGATCTATCCATCCTAAACACATTTCTACTCGTACCAAAATTCAAGATGCTCACCCTACAGCAACTTCTTCCCATGCTGGGCAAGGAGTCTTGGCTGGTAACGTTGGACCTCAAGGAGGCATACCTGCATGTCCCAATCAGACAAAATTGCAGAAGGTACCTCAGATTTCTTGCAGGTTCAACCCATTATCAATTCTCTGCATTGCCCTTTGGCTTATCTACTGCGCCCAGAGTATTCACGAAATGCCTGGCATCAGTAATTGCCTACTGCAGACTTCAAGGGATACAAATATATCCCCATTTGGACGACTGCCTGATCCAAGCGGACAGCAAGCACATTCTTCTGAAACATCTGGCTTATGTAATAATGTACAAATCCAAAACTCAGAGCTGCTGTTAGTTGAGGTAGGATACTCACGCTAAAACACTAGTAAAACTCAGTCCAAAAAGATGCGTGACTTTCCAATGAGCAATAAAATGAAAGTAGAAATTCAAACAAATAATTCCATGTAAGTTAGCAAATTGTTTATTCCAAACGAGTAAGCTGCCGCAAAGGCTTCTTCAGACTCTTTACACAAACTAAAACTTTGAACATCACTTTTAAAACCAACAAAAGCTTGTGATAGGATCTCTATAATCACATGTTTCCTTCATTTAAAAATACAGTAACCCATTAAACTCAGTTCCATGAATGTTACCTTGTTCAGCTAAGAAAAATACTGGTATATTAAAAGTAAGAACTGAATAGTTCAAAATAAACATACATAAAAACATACATAAAAACATACATAAAAATGCATCGGTGCCCAAACATACATTATATTATATTAAACAATTGAGTATATCTCAGAGCCTTGTCATATTTACTTATCATCTCATGGTGCTTTAGGAAAATCTCGTACTGAACTTTCAGGCAGTATATATTAAAAAAGCCATTTCAGACTTGGTTAGTATAACCCAAACTGCTTGTAATGCACATATTTACAAAGTGTGACTTTAGATATTTCCGTTTTTTACTGGAAGTTCATACTATCCAGAGTAGACTCGTAAAACAGTCAACAATTACAGGTAGTTAAAAACTTGTATCACATTAGTTAGGCTATTCTCGTATAAATCAAAAGTTAAAAACAGTTTTTCAAAATTACTTATTTTCTGCAGACTCTGAAACGCTTTTAAAATTACAGCACAACAAAGTATTCCTTGCGCGTATGTGCCTGGTTAATTCTTGAATGCAAAACAAAGAACGTCATAAAAATAAACATTGTGTCTATTTAAAAAAGCCGATTAGGCTTACAACAGGCATAAGTACATGACGAGCTTTTCAATAGCTGTCCATTAGTTCATGCCTTAGTCTCTTCAATCTCCGTTAATAAACAGGGACATTTGACATTTCAGGATGTGAACGTAACTTACAAAATGTGGGTCAAGAATGTTTCAACAATAAACGGCAACAAAACGCCTATATGGAAACAGAGCAATATCTTAATAATTAACTTGACTCGTACAGATCCACAATGGTGGAAATAAGCACACTGACTTAAGCAACCATTAATTGCACTTTATAATTGTTACATCCTTGATACCCAAATTTAAAATATAGACATTGTGAAATGTTAAAACTCTTATGTGGTGAAGCGGAAAATATAGGGAAGGAATACATGAGGGAAGGGAAAATGGGAAGTATTTTGGCACATATATTCTGTTAATCCCGAATGGCATCCTGAGGTGTCTTACATTAGTTTTTATAAACAGTACTTTTCAATACTAAATATATGTGTGTAAAGATTCATTACTTATGACAAATGTTGAAAGTATATGAAATGCCTACAATATGTCTGAGTATATAGATAGGTCATCTACACCATGGTCATAATGTTGTGAGGAAAATGTACCTAACTAATGTGGAATTTAGAACAGTTAGTGGGAGATCTCTTTACCTAATCTTCTACTTTTCAAAAATGGCTTTATTTGGATTTTATCGTTAAGGCCTGGTGGTTTATCGGACCTTAATCTTATGATCCATCTTGTTTCTTGTTCTAAAGTTCTGTTAATTAGATCACCACCTCTGAATCCTTCATACACACATTGAATGGCACAGAACTTAAAGGAATGACTGGTACCAGTTGAACTTTTATGTCTAGCCAATGCATTGGTTTCTGTACCTACTCTAAGGTGGTGCGTGTGTTCCTAATCCTCTCCTTAAATGATCTATTTGTTTTCCCTATGTAGTAACTATTACATCCTAAACATTTAGCCATATATATGACATTTTACTTTCACAGTTGGTGTTAGTGTTAAAATTGTAAATGCGTCCTGTAGTAGGGTGCTCAAAACTAGTTTCTTTATTAATATAAATACATTGATTGCAATGACCACAGGGTACTGTGTTTCTATTCACTGTCAACCTGTTAACTAGTGGATGTCTTGGTCTACATAGGATACTCTTCAGATTGGGAAGGTTTTTATAAGCTGAGGTGTGGGGCCAGCAATCTCACTAACTTCTATATCTGAATTCAAAATACCCCAGTGTTTCTTCATAATGCTTTTCACTTGCAGGCTCATTTTACTAAAAGTAAGGTTAGCTCTAACTTCATTCCTAGGGGAACCTGAGCTAGTGGTCATTGCTTCATGTGCCATAAAATATGGTTTCGCAGTACTTGTTCTTAAGGTCTCCACTGTGTTAATAGTGTCTAATATTTCTTTTCTTTGTAACCTCTCCAGAAATCTCTCCATCATGTCCTCTATTGCTGAAACATAAGTTTCTTGTTGTGGATTCAATCTAGATACCCTCATAAATTGTCCTTTAAGGGTTTTTGAAATACATGGCCGGATGCATACTTTGTCTATGTAATATATTGTTTCTTTGGCAATCTTTCCTATAAATAGTTGTGTTGATCATACCATTGGTCATTCAAAATGGAAGATTGCTAACTGAGAAGTTTGCAGTAAATTTTAAGAAGTCCGTGGTATTGTCCAAGTAAGAAACAAAGTTTAATAGGGAGGGTTCATCTCCAAGCCATATAAAAAGAGGTCGCCCACAAACGACAGTACATTGCAGCATGTTCTATAAATGATAGATTATTGAAGAGAAAATATCTTCCCATCTGGCCATGACTAGGTTGGCGTAGCTATTTGCACATGATGTGCCCATAGCCACGCCATCCTTCTGTAAGTAAATGACTTCTTCAAATGCAAAGACATTATTAGTTAATATAGTCTCTAATAGCAGGGTCACAAGGTCAATCTTTCTATCAGTGAAGTCTGAATGTGCTTTCAAATATTCAGTGATCAGTCTTATTCCTACGTCATTGGGGATCACTGTGAATAAGCTAACCACATCAAGTGTCACAAAGAAAAATGTTGGTTCGTATCCAATGAGTGAGTTTGAGAATATAGGTCTAAAAGAAATTGCTTACTATCTTTCAGGATCTTCTTATTACCATTAACTAACGGTCTAAGTACACTCTCTAGATAAATAGATAGGTTCTGTTACCCACCCTTGACCTGCAACAATAGGTCTAAATGGTGGGTCTCTGCTGTTCTTATGGACTTTAGGAAGTCCCTGTATGATCGGTATAGTGGGATTGTTCACCTTTAGGTATCCATACAGCTCTTGTGTTATGTCATGCGATAGTACCAGGTCATCTAGGTATTGTAAACACTAAAGACCATGTTATTTAAATTAGCCTTAGTTACTTTTGTATATGTAGTTGTATCTTCAAGCATCTGAAACATTTTATTTGCATAGTAAGTATAGTCCATAATGACAACCGGTCCTCCTTTATCTGCTGGTCTTATTACAATAGACCTGTCATTTCTCAATGAATTCAAAGCTTGCCTTTGTTTATAGTTTAAATTACGTCCATGTTTGGATGGTTTATTCTCTTGATGACTTCTATATATTTCATCTTCCACTACATTCCCAAATACCTCTATAGTCGGGTTCAGTTGTGGAACATATGTACTATTTGGACGATGCTTACTCATAACTTGGCTACTATCTGAGTTGCCAAAATCCAACCTTAATTGTAAATTCGAACATACATTTTGTTTCTATAATAGTATCTACTAGATCGTTAGGTTTTGTAGGAATAAAACCTAGGCCTTTACTTAAGACCTGTATTTCATATTCATTCAGTGCCCTACCAGATAAATTCATGATTAACGATTTTGTCCCCCATCCCCATTTCTTGATTGTGGGGCCTAGTTGTTCCTGTTCGTCTATTGAGCCTTTCCTTTTCTGTCTCCCCTGCTTGTGGACCTTCTTTTGTCCAAAAATGATTCTGGGCTATGGGGAGGGGCGGACATCTGTTTGAATTGAAAATGGCACTGTTTGCTTTTGGTCTAACTACTGCTGCACCTGATCTCTGTCGTCTGTGATGCAACCTGTCAAACTCTCACCTAACTCACCTTGGTTCTCTCTCCCATTACTTAGTATCTGTGAGGGGCTGTGAGTCTCTGTCTCTATATGATTAGATTCTGTCAACTGTGGATCAGGTCCTGTGCTGTTTCCAATAATTGGAACTTCAGGACCATCACTCTGTTTATTACGTGGGGTGAGTTTGTTAGACAATCTATTTTCTGTGTTAATATTTTGTTGATAACTATCTGGTTTGTTAACAGGTGTGGTTAAGGTAGTATTCCTGAAACTTTTACCTGTTACACCTGATGGTCTCTGAGATCCATTTAAATCAGAATTGAAGTGTGAGTTCGGTGTCATTTCCCTGGGCCAAGTGAAAACATTATTATTTCTAAAATCTCAGAATCCCTGGTAATTTTACTTTTTCTGGTCTAACATCCGTTTCTCTAAAAATAACACATCTTCTATAACTTTTCTTAGTTTACTCATACATATTTCATTATTACTATATTTGCATTCAAAATCTTTAAACAAATTGTTAACAACCAATCTCAATCTCTCCTCTTCAGGTAGGTGAAATTCAATCAAAGTTTCATATAGCTAAAACTCAACTCAAGGTTGAGTTGCTGCCAACGATATAGAAGATCTGGCAGTGAAGTACCAGAGGTGGGCATTTTTAGTACTCTTAGCCCACGGTATGATTTGCTTATTTAAACATACTTCAAAATAATGTCTCTGAACTTGTAGTTTGATTAATTTAGTAAACACAGTCTCTAATTCATGTAAGTCTTTGGAAACATCCAAGTTAGTCATACCTAACTGAGTATCAGTTCCTCCATCTACGACTGGATTAAAGTCCATGAGTAGGTTTGTACCCAGAGACACAAGTCTTAAATCTGTCCAGGACACTTGAAGTAGGTTCTAACACTCGGTACATAAGGCAGTTCAATATTCACATTACTTTCATTCGCCATCCTCACTCTCTGCAGCTCTGACAAAAGTAAAAAGTAAATGCACAAATCCAAAACTCAGAGCTGCTGTTAGTTGAGGTAGGATACTCACGCTAAAACACTAGTAAAACTCAGTCCAAAAGATGCGTGACTTTCCAATGAGCAATAAAATGAAAGTAGAAATTCAAACAAATAATTCCATGTAAGTTAGCAAATTGTTTATTCCAAAGCGAAGGTAAGCCAAAGGCTTCTTCAGACTCTTTACACAAACTAAAACTTTGAACATCACTTTTAAAACCAACAAAAGCTTGTGATAGGATCTCTATAATCACATGTTTCCTTCATTTAAAAATACAGTAACCCATTAAACTCAGTTCCATGAATGTTACCTTGTTCAGCTAAGAAAAATACTGGTATATTAAAAGTAAGAACTGAATAGTTCAAAATAAACATACATAAAAACATACATAAAAACATACATAAAAAATGCATCGGTGCCCAAACATACATTATATTATATTAAACAATTGAGTATATCTCAGAGCCTTGTCATATTTACTTATCATCTCATGGTGCTTTAGGAAAATCTCGTACTGAACTTTCAGGCAGTATATATTAAAAAGGCCAGTCATTCCTTTAAGTTCTGTGCCATTCAATGTGTGTATGAAGGATTCAGAGGTGGTGATCTAATTAACAGAACTTTAGAACAAGAAACAAGATGGATCATAAGATTAAGGTCCGATAAACCACCAGGCCTTAACGATAAAATCCAAATAAAGCCATTTTTGAAAAGTAGAAGATTACGCAGGTAAAGAGATCTCCCACTAACTGTTCTAAATTCCACATTAGTTAGGTACATTTTCCTCACAACATTATGACCATGGTGTAGATGACCTATCTATATACTCAGACATATTGTAGGCATTTCATATACTTTCAACATTTGTCATAAGTAATGAATCTTTACACACATATATTTAGTATTGAAAAGTACTGTTTATAAAAACTAATGTAAGACACCTCAGGATGCCATTCGGGATTAACAGAATATATGTGCCAAAATACTTCCCATTTTCCCTTTCCCTCATGTATTCCTTCCCTATATTTTCCGCTTCACCACATAAGAGTTTTAACATTTCACAATGTCTATATTTTAAATTTGGGTATCAAGGATGTAACAATTATAAAGTGCAATTAATGGTTGCTTAAGTCAGTGTGCTTATTTCCACCATTGTGGATCTGAGTCAAGTTAATTATTAAGATATTGCTCTGTTTCCATATAGACGTTTTGTTGCTTATTGTTGAAACATTCTTCACCCACATTTTGTAAGTTACGTTCACATCCTGAAATGTCAAATGTCCCTGTTTATTAACGGAGATTGAAGAGACTAAGGCATGAACTAATGGACAGCTATTGAAAAGCTCGTCATGTACTTATGCCTGTTGTAAGCCTAATCGGCTTTTTAAATAGACACAATGTTTATTTTTATGAGTAGCGTTCTTTGTTTTGCATTCAAGAATTAACCAGGCAAAGGAATACTTTGTTGTGCTGTAATTTTAAAAGCGTTTCAGAGTCTGCAGAAAATAAGTAATTTTGAAAAACTGTTTTTAACTTTTGATTTATACGAGAATAGCCTAACTAATGTGATACAAGTTTTTAACTACCTGTAATTGTTGACTGTTTTGTCTACTCTGGATAGTATGAACTTCCAGTAAAAGCGGAAATATCTAAAGTCACACTTTGTAAATATGTGCATTACAAGCAGTTTGGGTTATACTAACCAAGTCTGAAATTTTAATATATACTGCCTGAAAGTTCAGTGATTTTCCTAAAGCACCATGAGATGATAAGTAAATATGACAAGGCTCTGAGATATACTCAATTGTTTAATATAATATAATGTATGTTTGGGCTTTTATGTATGTTTTTATGTATGTTTTTATGTATGTTTATTTTGAACTATTCAGTTCTTACTTTTAATATACCAGTATTTTTCTTAGCGGAACAAGGTAACATTCATGGAACTGAGTTTAATGGGTTACTGTAAATGAAGGAAACATGTGATTATAGAGATCCTATCGTTGGTTTTAAAAGTGATGTTCAAAGTTTTAGTTTGTGTAAAGAGTCTGAAGAAGCCGGAATAAACAATTATTTGTTTGAATTTCTACTTTCATTTTATTGCTCATTGGAAAGTCACGCATCTTTTTGGACTGAGTTTTATGTAATAATGTTATTGAACTCTCTGGGATACACAGTCAACAAAAAGAAATCAAGGCTAATACCCTCTCGGAAGATAATTTTCCTGGGTGCCAATTTGGACACAAACACCCAGATGGCCTACCTCACGCCAGAGAAGCAGGGGCAACTAATTCAATACTTCAGAACACTAGCAAATTGCACCAGGCTGACTGCAAGGAAAATCCTGCAGGCTCTGGGATTGATGGCATCTTGCATCTTACTAATCCCATGTGCAAAGCTGCATATGAGGAAACTACAATGGTACCTGTAAAACATATGGTCTCAACACAGCCACAGTTTGGAAACAATAATACCACTAATTCCATGTCTGCAAAAGGAATTTCTGTGGTGGGCTCAAGCATGTCAAACAAACACAGGTCTTCCATTCAGCAAGCCTCAAGCAAATCAAGTCATCACAACAGACGCCTCGGACTACACCTGGGGGGCGCACATGACAGATTGGTGCATTCAGGGCAAATGGTCCCAAAAAGAAAAGCACCTTCACATCAATCAAAAGGAAATGCTAGCAGTAATAAATGCTATTATAGCTTTCAAGGACCTTCTACAACCAGGTCAACTATTGATAAGAACGGACAGCACCACAGTTATGTGGTACATAAACAAGCAGGGAGGAACACATTCTTACCCCGTATGCAGACTGGCCATGTCACTTTGGAACATGGCCATGGACTTACAAATGGAACTACAAGCACAGTACTTGCCAGGCAAGGAAAACACGCTGGCAGACAACCTAAGCAGAAATATGACAGATCCACACGAATGGAAGTTGCATCCAAAAGTTTTTACAGAAATAATCCAAAAATGGGGAAGGCCAGACATAGATCTCTTTGCCTCCCATAAAAATCATCAATTGGCAAAATTCTGCTCAAGGATCTTCTATCCAAAGGCCTGGAGAGTGTACGCTCTCTCTTTCAGTTGGACATCAATGACAGTTTATGCCTTCCCACCTCTTCCTCTGCTGCCCAAAGTACTGTTGAAGACCAGAGCAGACAGACCAAAGATGATTCTCATTGCTCCGGACTGGCCAAGGCAACATTGGCATCCACTCCTGAGGAGCCTGACGCATTCCCCACCATGGACCCTGCCTCTAATGCCTCCTCTTCTGACTCAGCACAGCTTCAAAACTCTTCACAGTCAGCTAAAAATACTCAATCTAGCCGCATGGAAGATTCCTTAGCATCACAGCAGGTCCTACTCTCCAAGGAGGTGCAGGATGTCATTTTGGAGGCCAGAAGGCCATCAACTAGAAAAGCTTACTCCGCAAAATGGAAACGTTTTTGTGTCTGGAACGAGAAAAAGGGCCAGGACCCTGGAAAACTGAATTTACCTCAAATACTACAATATTTGGCTGAACTGCTAAGCAGTGGGCTTTCTTTCTCCTCCATCAAAATCCATGCCTCAGCCATTTCTGCAGAATACAACACTGATCCACCTTTATTCTCTCACCCTCTCTTAAGACAGTTCCTCAGAGGGGTTAAGAATTTAAGACCTCCAAGGAAAAAACCAATACCT